>NW_007731137.1:33389-69039 GCF_000696425.1 Galeopterus variegatus | reverse complement strand
TTTTTATAGCTGAGTAGTATTCCATTGTGTAGATGTACCACATTTTCCATATCCACTCATCTGATGATGGACATGTGGGCTGGTTCCAACTCTTGGCTATTGTAAATAGTGCTGCAATGAACATCTCACCCCAGTTAGGATGGCTAAAATCCAAAAGACTCTGAACGATAAATGCTGGCGAGGTTGTGGAGAAAAAGGAACTCTCATACATTGTTGGTGGGACTGCAAAATGGTGCTGCCTCTGTGGAAAATGGTATGGAGGTTCCTCAAACAATTGCAGATAGATCTACCATATAACCCAGCTCTCCCACTGCTGGGAATATACCCAGAGGAATGGAAATCATCAAGTCGAAGGAATACCTGTTCCCCAATGTTCATTGCAGCACTATTTTCATGTGTTATCTAAGAAAATAAAACAGAAGACAAAACTAGATTTGGACAATTTCATGCATCAAGGTATTTACAGCCAGTTTAATTATAGTATGAAAACACTGGGGACATTTTTTTAAAAAGTTTAATAAAAAGGAAATAATTAAAGAAACTATGCCATAATTAGTCAATGTTATATGTTCATAAAATTAGTGATAGTAATATTAGGGAAAGATGGGTGAACCAGTATTTTTTTGGCTAATTTCAAAATTGTGTATTAGTGCTGTTCTTTTGTTTAAAATACAGTTTTGAGTTCATAAAATAAAATAAAAGTAAATGCATGATATACTTTTAACACAATACATTGTAAATATATAATAAGACATGGAGTAGGATTGTAAATTTATACTTTTCATTCAAATATAAATGAACATAATGAAGTATTTTCACTCAGCTAAAGGCAAAGAAAAGTACAAAATATATTTATGAAACATTTAAAGCAAAATGATATTTGTTTTTTTAAAAAGCACTATTTAAAAAAAATACATACATATATAATGGAATATTATTGAGCCATAAATAAGAAGCAAATTCTGCTATTTGTGACAACATGGATAAACCTGGAGTACATGATGCTAAATGAAATATGCCAAGCACAGAAAGACAAATACTGTTCACTTACATGTGAAATCTAAAAAGCAAAACTCATAGAAACAGAAAGGAGAATGGTGATTGCCAGGGCCTGGGGGGTTGGGGGTAATAGGGAGATGTTAGTCAAAGGATACAATGTTTCAGTTATGCAGAATGAATAAATTCTGGAGATCTAATGTACAGCATGGTCACAATAATTAAAAATACTGTAATGTATACTTGAAATTATTTAAGAGAGTAGATCTTTTAGTGTTCTCACCACACACACATAAAAGGTAACCATGTGAAGTGATAGATGTAGTAATTCGATTGTAGTAATCATTTCACAGTGCATAGTGGGCCCTCAGTATCTGTGGATTCTGCATCTGTGGATTCAAGCAATTGTGGATTGTAAATATTTGGGAAAAAAAGTTCCATCAAGTTCCAAAAAGCAGAACTTGAATTTGTTGCACTCCGGATACTGGCATTGTATTAGGTTTTATCAGTAATCTAGAGATGATTTAAAACATATGGAAGGAAGTGCATAGGTTATATGCAAATACGACGTCATTTTATATAAGGGACTTCAGCGTCTGCAGATTTTGGTATCTGTGGGGGAGTCCATAGATACCAATGGACAGCTATATGTTCATATCAAAACATCATGTTGTACACTTTACATGCATATACACACACACACATATATTATTTGTTAATCATACCTTGGTAAAGCTGGAAAAAAGAAAAGAAATGAAAATCTGAGACTTAGCAAGAATAAAATGTGTCCAGTATCATCTACTAGTGAGTGGCAATGTCTGGTTCCCATCTCAAAGCCCTCAGCTTTGCCTGTCACATCAGCATTTTTAAATTGGCATGCTTATTATCCTGATTTGATTATCACACATTGTACACAGGTATTGATACTCATCTCTGTATCTCACAAATATGTTTAATCAGTTATGTTTCAAAAAAAAAAAATTGGCTTGCCTGCAACCAATAATAAGAAATTCATTTAACGTTGCAACTGTGTACATGGACACACACACCTAAACACACTCATGACTTTGTATTTGTATATGTGTTTATACATATAAAACTTTAAAGAGTGCCGTATACTAATTTACTCCCCCTTCTTAGCTTGTGTCTCAACAATTTGGTACTGCATTTTGATAAAGTAGATCCACCTCTTCTGTTAGAATAACAGGAAGAACAAACTTCCTCTTTCCAAGAGATGCCTCAGAAGTAGCCAAATATCTTAGCCAGTTATTGTGAGAAAAACATCTGAATATAAATTATGGAAAAATTAGAGTTACTGTTATATACAAAATGATCTGGTATTCTAATAGATGACACTAAATTGTGTCATTCATCTTAACTCATTTACTTACCTGGAGGTTTGTTTTCTGAATAACATCCTAACCTACTCACATGGACATGACTGTTCAAAATCAAGTATGTTACAGGAAGCATGTTACTTAAATGGGGTAGAGGTCAGAAACGGATAGATCTGGAGTTGGACTCTGAGGAAATTCCTGGCCCTATCGTCAAGTACTCCTGCTGAGCAGCTTCCATAGAAGCCACATCACGGCAGGATTTTAAATGTTCATGATCAAACCTTTGTTCTTGCATGCCTTGAATATTTATTGAGAACCTAAGAGCAAGATAATAGGGATGTCTCAGTGAACAAGACAGTTGGGAGCTTTGCAAAGCTTATGACTTTGTTATTATACTTGTCATGTCTAAACTATACTGCAGGCTCCTAGAACTACTTACTTAGCTTTGCCATTTAAATGCATTTTCCAAAACTAAACTTCTCTGCTTATCCTCCCTGATTCCCCCTCCAAACAAAACAAAACAAAAATCTCCAAAGCAAAACAAAATTCCTCAAAACAAAAAACCTGAAACTGAAATGCGTCTACTTCCACGTTTTAGGTGTGGTCAGTGTCATCCTAACTGTTACTTGAGACACAATCCTTGGAATTACCCTTGACCTCTCTCTCTCACACTCAGTCTAACCCACCAGCACGTTCTGTGAGCTCTGTCTTCATAATCTGCTCAGAATTGTTTCACTTTTCACTGCCACCACTACCTTGACCCTGGTCCAAGCCACCATCATTGCTCTTCTGGATTTCTCCATCATTAAATAGTCTCCATCATTAAATAGTCCATCTTTACATAGACTTTTTACTCTTACCTTTGGCCATAGTATAGTCACTGATCAACACAGCAGTCAGAGTGATCCTGTTAAAATGTAAGCTGTATCATGACACTCCTTTGCTCAAAACCATGTAATGACAATCCATGTTTATTCAGAATTGAAACCAAAGCTCTTCCACTGACCCACCGGGCCCTATATAAGCTGTACTCACCTTTAATTCTCTAACTTCACCTCCTCTAATTCCTCTTTCCCCATCCCGTTCCCAATCCAACTCCACTAATGCTGGTGCTGGTCTCCTCAGGGGACTTACAATTCAAGCTCCTCATCTGAAGGCATTTTCTCCCTAGTTTTTGCCTGGCTTTGTCTGTCTCAGTTGCCTGCTCAGTGCTGGCACGTTCAGATACATGCTTGAATGCCACCTTATAAATGAGGCCTTTCCTGACTACTCTGTTTAAAACTACAGCCCTAAATTTGTCACTCCTCCTTCCCCTTCTCTTCCTTATTTTCTCCACTGCATTTACCACCATCTGAGAAACTATACATTTTAATTGTTTATTATGTTTGTGTGAATATATACATTACAATTTATATTGTGTTCACACACATACACACACACACACACTCACACACACAATTTCCTGATAGATTATAAGACCCATGATAGACTTTTGTCTAATCTGACCTCTTTACTGTTGGACCTACAGCATGTAGAAAAGTGCTTGTCAAATAGCAAACACTCAATAAATATTCATTGAATAATTAAATCAATGAATCAATCAGTAAATCCATCAATTTTGAATAGTAAATAAAGACTCTAAGTGAATAAGACAGACAAAATTACGAATTAGTTTAAAAGTAAAGATAATTAAGCTATTACTTATGTACACATATATGTTTTTATATACAGATATACATATACAGAAGCATGAATTGGATCCATTGTAGAAACTGAACATGTCATTTGCCTTGATGGTCGCCACAAATTTCTTTGTATTAGGAACCAAGCTACCTCCTGAAATGCAACCTATTGTAAGAGAACAGGGCATCAGGCAGAAAAATTTGTGCCATTGCCAAGTGCAAAGTTGAGGAACAGCCCAAAAGACCACCTTCATTTCTGACATCATCATCTGCAGAGGTTAGGGGTTCCCAAGAAACCCTTTTGGCTTCTGCATAGGCACAATTTTCCATCCAGTTGCATCAGCCAGGTGGAGCTTCTGCACTAGCATCATGCTCCCCCCTGATTGCATCAGCCAGCCCTGGTGCATTATAGCCTATATAAGCTCTCACTCCTGGATGCCTGGTGCTGCTCTCCACTTTGAGGGCAGTCCCGGCTGCTGCTCTCTGTTCTGAGCATAGCCTGGCAGGTTCCTTTTCTTTAAAAAAGCTTGACCGGACGAGATCGGGTGCGTTCAGGGTGGTATGGCCGTAGACAAATAAATTCACTCTCACACACACACACACACACACACACACAAAAAAAAACCGGGGTGGGGGGAAGAAGATATAACAACTACAATTTCTTTGAAGGTGTTACAACAAGCAAACGGAAAGGACATTCTTGAGTGGGAGGGGGGAGAGGGAGGAGGGAGGGAGGTTTCAGTGATGGTCCATAATAATCAAACACATTGTATATTGACAAAATAAATAAATAAATTAATTAAATTAAATTTAAAAAAAAAAAAAGCTTGACCGGTACCTGGCATTTTGGCTCACTTTCTTTCAGTATTTAATGTATAAATTATTAGAAATAATAAGAAAAATTGACGAAGTGGATGCATACAGAATTGATACATAAAAATCAATTACGTTTTGCTATAATTATAAAAATACCATACATTATGAACAAAAAATAAAGGTACCTTGAAATTTGTAGTAAAACTTGGAAGACTTACACAGATAATATTATGAAATTTTATGAAAATCATCAAATAAAACTCAAATGGAAAGATACATGGCATTTAAGCCTTTCATTTCTCCAGAAACTGATCTATATTTTCAATGAAATTCCAAACAGGATCTCAACAGAGTTTTTAGAAAGCAACAATGACGTTGTAGCTCAGGTTGGCAACAAATAGGAGCTTGATGATACCAAGTGTTGATGTGGATATAGATCAAGTGAAAATTTATGTTTTAGTATATCCATTTAGAAAAAAAAATTACATCGATCCCTCGGCATTTCTATTTCTAGATATGTTAGCCAACAAGCTTGTGCACAAACAACCTGGTAGACACATACAAAAAAGTTCGTAGCAGCTCTATTTGTAATATTAAAACAAGCAAGCAAAGAAACAGAAAAAAAATCTGGAAACAGCCTATGTGAATATAGGGAGAACTAATAAGTATACTAAAGTATATTCATATAATGTAATATGTTTTAGTAAAGAAAAGAAATGAAACAAAAAGGAACCAAATGGATGTCTTAGAAACATTAAGGAGAGAAATAAACAAGTTGCAGAAGATGAGTAAAGTATGATGCCATTCTTATAAATCTCAGGAACAAGTAAATGAATATGGTTCAGGGATAGACACATGTGCAGATTATAAAAAGTAAGGCAACTATACACAAAAAATTCAGGGTAGTGGTTAGTTCTAGGTAAGATATAAAAATAAGAGATACAAAAGGAGTAGACAATACATATGATGATATCTGGTTTATTATTGTGATTTATAACTTGTATATACTTACAGATAGGCTTTCACCTGCATCAAATATTTAAAAATAAAAATAACTAATAAAATATTATAAGCGATGTAGTTGCGAGCAAATGATGCTTACTTTAAAGTGGGTCTGTATTCAAGAACTATCAAAATCATACCATGTAACATTTTTCCTAGTATGTTGTTGACCCATGGGGTTCTCCCTCTCTTTAAACTGCTTGAAGCATTTATCATAACTATATGCACTCAGCAGGCAGCCAGCGAATACTAACTGATGGCAATGATGACATTCATGTTTATGTTAATTTCTGTTGTATTCTTTAGTCTATTACTTGGACGATTTGTTCTCTCATTTAACTAACCAAGTAAGGTTGACTTGCAATGAGCCACACTGCATTTTAGTTCATGTCAATATAAGTCCCATGATTAATTACATGTAAGGAACAACTTGCTTTCAGTCCAATAAATTTTGCACCTGATCTTTTTATTAAAATCCATATATTCTTTAAATTAAACAAGTTTAAGCTAGGAATTACAATATGTTTTGTGAATATTAACTCAGTGGTTCCCATAAAATTTCAAGAGAAGTTGTTAATATTACTATTTTAACATAAATTTTAAAATATTAATTTTTATAAAGGTGTATAATTAGAAGGAAATTAGTGATATGTTGCTATAGGGGTGTTTTCAAGCATTTTTTGAATGAATTATTAATCCTTATATATACTTAGTCTGCATTCAATGAAGGAGCAAAGGCTTTGTATTCAGAGAAACTGGGTTTGAATTTTGCTTTTGCTGCTTACATGTTCTGTGACCATGGGCAACTGAATCATGGTTTTATCAGGGAGTATAAAGACTATACCAGCCTCACAGTTTCACTATAAGCATTAAGTGAGATAATGCATATCAAGCACAATTTCTGTAGTAATTTTCAACAATGGTAGCAACTTTCAATCATTATTTCATGAGGTCTGCAAACATTAATGTGAAATACTTCAAACTGGCCCTCTGTTAACAATAGACTTGATTAATAAAGAAATAGGAAAACGATTTTAGATATAAAATTTATCCTTCTGGAAAGAAATAGAATTTAGCTGAGAGATTGTGTTTAAGACCAGAGCTAGACAGAATTATGTAGTAGGCAAATTGGATCTCTATTCTAACTTCTCTTCCACTTTTGCCGTTCCTTTGACTTGTAGTCTTTACTAGGTGCCCTGCTTCTAGCCTTCTCCCTAACGTCAACCTTCCTTCTCTACATGTGTACATTCCCTACATCATGTAGTGATGCAGATAATATGCATTATTGGCTTAGATGATAAATAGCTGAGACTTCCTTGAAAAAAATATTTAAGTTTGATATCAAGACACAAGGGAGTGAAATTTTAGGATTAAATGGATCACTAAAGGACAGGTTATCACTTTAGCTGCCTGTTCTATCTCCCCCTTTGCCTGGCTTTGACAGTGCTGATGGTGAGGTGACTTGGATTCTCTTGATCAGTTAATACAGCTAAATCATTTTGCTTGCAAATGCACAGTGTAACTGAATAAGTAGCATTGTTCAGTGACCTCTCCAGATTTTTCCTCCCAATTTCTTAGAGTAGTAACACAACTGTGGCAAGTCTTATTATCATATGCTCTCACAGGAACATGAAAAGGCTGAAAGAGTCAATGTCTGTCCTGGTGTATACATTTTTAGGTTTCTCCTAAACTTTCCAGGACCCCTTCTGCTTACAAATTCCTCTTAATGTTGTCCAGTATCTTTTCATGCAGCCATTCTAAGGTGCTGGCTGGTCAGAAGAATGGAAGTATCCTGACTGTCCACGTTCATCCTTCCAACTTGGGCAGGAGTGGGGATGGCTTCCGCTTTGGGGAAACTTTCTATGTCATGTCACCCTCTTATTGATAGGTAAGCTACTCTGGCGGCATTCCCTAAGGACTTCTCACAGTTTGATGCACTTCGTTCTTATTTTCCTCATGGCATATTAAACATATTTCTATTACAGCATGTCTACACTGCATTCAAACTGTACATTAACTCTCCTGGTCAGCTCCCAAGTTCCTGGGCTATTCTTATCTCTGTGCTCAGAGCCTAGCAAAGAAGGATTTTCCATGTGTAATGAAGTAAGTGAAAGATTCAAAGATTGACTGTTTCCTCTGACCCAAACAGGTTTCTCTTCTGTAGCTTTGGCATTTATCAGAACTTATTATACATATTTATCTCTAGAGAGCTTCTTGGACACGTGGCCTTAAAATAAGTCTTCCTGAATGTGAATAGCTATTAATAAAAAACTGAAGTAAAACAAAATAGAATTAATCAAAATTTCTCTGCTTTTCAAGTATTTGGGTTTTGAACTTAGACTTGTATTTATTTCTAAAATGTTTGAACACAAACAAGGAAGGTTTCAATCAGTTACTCAGGCAGTGGAAGAGTCAGTACTTGCCACAAAATCAGCCAAGTGATCCAAAAAAAATGTGAGTGTACATATGCAGAATGGAAAATGCCAGCAATTTTTGACTAAATTGGGATTAAGCTTCCTTTCTCCCTAAATTTTCCCTGGGTACTATATGTTTTTCCATTATATCAACTTTTTAAGTGATGCAGTTTAATTTTGAAATATTAAAACCAGTAAAAAAAAAAATGCTCTGCCAATGCATGTAGGTTAAAAAGCTTCTACTTACCAGCTTTGCAGTCATAATTTCAAATTTGCTAACTTCCTTTGCAATATATACTGTAGTTCAAATATTTCTTCTTAAATCACCGTTTAGTTTATGATAAATTGCTGTGATAAAAGTGCTTCATCTGGTGGGAAGAAGCGACTATTCATTTTGTTAATGTACCTCACATCTGTCATTTTCACTCCCCAAATACTTTGTCATGGCACAGAATATAAACCTTACAGACTAGGTTTATACAGTTTGTTTTCATTTTAGGAATCACCATCTATGATGTAATTTGGAAAACCGAAGTGATTAGATCAGTCTTTTTTTTTTTCTCTGTCGCTGCCAAAGACTAAGTATGCTAACTATAGAAATGTCAATTTTCATATTTCCTGATAAAATAAGCACTATTTCCTGTATTTATTCTAATTTCAGAATGTGAGGGTGGGGAGGGATTCCTATGTTCCCACTCATACAGAGTTAATTCTTTGTGGTTGATAAGGACCACCTATTTTCTATTCTGTTGACTTGGGAAAAGGGTGCTTGCAGTAGATTAAAAAATCTGTCAGAGGAAATTTGGGTGGTACCCTATCAATTCAACTAACTCAAGACTGAGAGTTATTATACGAAGAAAAGAAGCAGATATCAATTGTTGAAAGAAACATCTACATTACCTAGTTTGATACTCATAATTAATATACATTCAAATATATTTTAATTAAGTGAATGCTGAAAAATGGATAACAAAATATTTTTTATAAAAAATTTGCCATAATATTAGAAAATATTTGGCATGAAAAGTCCAACAAAGAATATTTTTGTTAACAGAATGTATTCTCTTTTATTCTTTCTTACTTTCTATCCAATGATACAAAGACCTGAATAACATGTTATTCATGTGTAGAAACAGGAGTCCAGAAAATTATCTTAATATTTTCAGTGAAGTGCCCATGTAAAGTTCTTAATGCAGAAAATATTTAAAATAAAAAAGAAGACATTAAGAAAAATTTGAGGATGATTATGAGTAAGAAATTGAAATATATATAAATTGAAATATACATGTATAGGTATTTCCATTTTCAGCATTCCACTAAGAAATTCCTGTTTAGGCAAGATTCTTCTCAGTCAGAAGTTTGGTTGATAAGCCATTTTCATGAAGGACACAGTAATAATGCTGTGTGTGTGTTTGTGTGTGTGTGTGTGTGTGTGTGTGTGTATAAATATATAGATCTTTGGTTATGAAAGTGGAATGCTGATACTTCTATCTCCAATATGAATCATTTTAGAAGGTAAAACAATGACTGCCTAATTTGACAAAAATTTAGCCAAAAAAGACAAAAAATTCAAGAACCGTTTTTGAAACAAGGTTTCACATAATATACTATCCTTACTTATGAATCTCACTCAAGAATGCAGGTAAAGATACTCTGAAGCCATCTCAATAAAGAAGCTGTAAAATATTCTTCAATCTTTATTATCTTTATTTCTTTTTAAAAATCTACTGTTGTATATGTTTATGCTATATTTAAGAGATTGGTCCTGTATTGTATTATACATAAATATACATATATTTGGGGGTACTAAAATGTAATGGAAATGTGAGTCTAATGATAGAACTTTGGAGTCAACTGATAAACTATGGAAGTTGGATGGAACTTCAGAATTTGGGAGAGGATTGTGAACAGATATCAATCAGGAAGCCTCAAAACTTCCTGAAATTGTGTGCAAATCTAAGTGCACATGCTGACCTGTATCTAAAAGCCTGCAGGGCTGTCATGACTTTATCATGGAAAACAGTGACTTATTTCAGCTTAAAAACAGGCATATTAGTCAATACCTTACATATACGGCAGAAGAATATTTAAACATACTGGAAACAAATATTTGATATTTGTTAAGATGTTTGAATAAATGTTCAATAAATTGGTTTTATTGCAAAATAAATAAGACTT
This sequence comes from Galeopterus variegatus, assembly GCF_000696425.1. NCBI lineage: Eukaryota > Metazoa > Chordata > Mammalia > Dermoptera > Cynocephalidae > Galeopterus > Galeopterus variegatus. Next base: position 58,614 of record NW_007731137.1, on the reverse strand, counting down.
CAGAGAATGATATAGGTTGCAAAAATATATAATTGTGTCAATTGACTGAAATACATCAAATAGCAGGTGTGACAACTGATAGCTAAAATGATGCTTAATGGAAATTCATATGGGAGAATTTCATTTTTTCTTTTCCATTTCGCCATCAAAAATGAGTGATAGACAGCATAAAATGGAAACAGATGAAATGAATTTCCACACGGGTTCTGCCGAGTTCATCTTCTCAGCAAGTTCTTAGGAAGTCCAGAATCCATTCCTGTGAATATGACTGGAATCTGCAGAATCTGTGAATTACTTCTTCATTCTGCCAACTGACAAACTGCTCTGTGTGATAGAATGCAAGGAAATAGAAGGCAGGTATTTTTTTGCTAGGTTGTCAGGATTTTTTCCCTTCCTCTCTCCTCTTTTCCCCTTGCCTCCCATTTCCCTTTCTCTTCCTTCCTCCTTCCTTCCTTCCCCACCTCCCTTCCTTCCTTCGTTTCAGTTCCCTTCATGATTTTAAGAGTTACAATCCTCTCAAGAACTATTATCTTGATATCTTATTTTCATAAATAAAGTTTATTTTATTTTTATGTTCATAAAACTACTTTCTAAAAAGTAGATATTAAAATGCAGTACATATCTTCACTTACATGTTCTAAATTAAAAGGCAATTTTGGTTTACTAAAATAAGGAATAAAGCCCACCCAGGAATAAGTTTTAAAGTCACAAGAGAAAATTAATTTTTTTAGCAAATCAAAAGTAGTCTCTCCTCAGTCTGTACGCCAGTAACCTTGGGGCAGTTATACACTGTTATTTGTTGTCATTCAACCAAAAAAAAAAAAAAATCTACATGTTATCATGAACTTTCTATATAAGTTGAGCTTACTGAAAGAAGTAAATAGGTTTCACTGTGTCTTAATTTGTGATACCTTTTCAGCTATCTGAAATTCATTCCAATGCATCTTTTTTTAAACCAGAAAATCAGTAGTAGGGAACTTTCAAGAGTTAACATTTAAATGTCTTTGACATGTAAATGATACACAGTCTATATCGACTATATTTCAACTTTCAAGAACTACATCAAAGCTGGTGACATATTATATCATATGGAAATGCAGAAATAAAACTATAGATCATCTTTCTAAAATATTTATTTACATGTATCTTAAAGCAGCCTCAAGAAATGTTCATTCTTTTGAATCAAAGAAATATTAATATAAGATATCTAAAAGCAATTGGTGTTTATCTTATGAGTAGATTTTTATAAGTGAATTTATTGACTTTAGAATAAAATATAAATATGAATAAACTTGATTCTAATCAACTGTATAGGTTTATAGGTAGATTTTTATCAGTTCTGATATACTGCTTGTAATATAAGTACAACTTGTTAAGGAGAAGTGCCTAATATTTAAAAACTTGAATGAATAACCATTTTCCCACCATTTCCTTTTATATATTAATATGTGGAATAAAACATTTTTTTTTTCTTTTTGTCTTTTTTCGTGACCGGCAACGGGATCGCAACCCTCGGTGTTGCGCCCGCCACTCGCTCAGCCAGTGAGCAGCTGGTCTGTATGTGGGATCCGAACCCTCAGTGGGAACGTTGCCGCGCTCCCAAGCGGCGCACTGTAGCAGTGCGCCACCAGGCCAGCCTGGAATAAAACATTTTTTTTTTCTTTTTGTCTTTTTTCGTGACCGGCAACGGGATCGCAACCCTCGGTGTTGCGCCCGCCACTCGCTCAGCCAGTGAGCAGCTGGTCTGTATGTGGGATCCGAACCCTCAGTGGGAACGTTGCCGCGCTCCCAAGCGGCGCACTGTAGCAGTGCGCCACCAGGCCAGCCTGGAATAAAACATTTTAATATCTGTATATTTTAATATATTCTTTAACTCATGGAGAATTTCATTTTAATAGAAACCAACATGCTCAATGATCAATAATTTTTTTTTAATTTATGACAGAATTTTTCATAAGAATCCAGAAATTCTTTTATTCTCTTGAAATAAAAAAAATCTGGACTCCAGCCTAAGCTGAGCATCTTATTTTTTATTTGTGATATACTATGTAACCTCACTTGGCATTATTATTTTTGTTTGTAAAATGGAGATAGTAACGTCTGCACTGCCTCCCTCACAGCTATTTTTATTGGTGGGGGTGTTGAAGATCATTTGAGTTAGTGAATATGAACTCTTAAAAGTACAATTTTCTATCATTAGTGCTATGATTTTAGTGATCTATATAACAATATTGATTTCTGATTCTGAGCATAAAAATGAAATTTTATTGCTGGATAGAAGCTTGGGGGACCTCTAATCCAACCTGTGTATTTCACAGACCAAGAGGAACCAAGTGCAAGGTTTGTTAAATGACTAGATCTCAAAATCCCTGATTTACTTCAATGGAAGCTCCACTTTACCATGATGCATTGATTTGAATAGTAATTCATTGTTTTTGCCTACAGATTTCCATTACGACTCAATTCCCTGATAAATCTAGACATTCTATCTGGTTTATTCATAATGCATTTAAGTTGGATGAAAATGTACCTGGTTAAACTGGCCAACAAATATTGACCATTTCCATCAGCACAGTAACCCATTATATTAGCATAGAGCTTTATTTGACAGTGTATCTAAAACTTCAATTTTAGCAAAAATATTACAAGACAGAAGTTGTCACTGAATTCTAGAGAGTGTTAATACTTTGTTCAAAGTCTTTCATCCAGCAAAATGTTTTTGATGTTAAATTCACTCATCTCCAACAACATGATAATATAGAAACTTTGTAGGTTCAGAGGCAAGGTAATTTGAAATGTTTTAAAATGATGGAACATTATCTTATTGGTACACATATAATCTCATTAAAATGTGACTCATTCCTATCCAGAATCCAGTAGTGTCTTGTCTAACTTTATTTCCTTGTCTAACTTTATTTCTTAATTCCTATCTATTCTCAGTCCAGCAGGCTACCCTTAAGTCAGCATTATGGGTAGCTTCTAAAGCAAATGTTGTCATGGGCATGACAAAAAGGCACAAAGACACTTTCTGAGACTCCCACAAAGACTTAAATTTTGGAAATGGCTTGGGATTTGACTCTTTCCACTTTTATTAAATCTAATAAAAATATCATTTTTATCAAATAGCCTGCATAGATTTCTCTAACATTGCATTTGGATGATATTTTATAAAGTGATAGAATCAGAGTAGGTGAAGTGGTATTAGGAGAGTTCTACTGGCTCTTCTTGAAATTTACTAGGACAACCGAAAAATTCTATTGCCCATTTTAAGGTACACACCATTTGTGAGTTTCTGCTACCAGAAATCACGTTGGCTGTGTAATAGGAGATATACAGTTGTTTTTCTCTATCCATGGGGAAAAAAAGCCAAACAAATGACAGGTATGACACTAAATAAATATTCACAGCATTTGAATCATAAATGATTTATTTTTGAGTAGCAATTGAGTTATGTTGTCAAAAGAAATGTCATTCTGCAATGATGAATTCTTAGTTTTTGATTCTCTTCTAAATTCCTCCCTTTCAACCTGAATCTAACTTAAGGAGATTTTTGAATGTGAATAAAAATGTGTCCATTTTTTTTATCAAGGCTCTATGCTTTCCAAGTGATTTTCTGTACATAAGTTGTTATTAATGTTTGAAATGACAGTAGAAAATACTTTTACCTTTTCTATTTTATAGTAAAGTAAAAATAAGATTATCTGCTGTGCCAAAATCCTAGCAGTGTAAACTAATAATATTGCATTATATTTAATTTTTTTTGTTCTACTATGAATATATTTTGAGGTAGTAGATAAAATAATTGCTTAGTTAATTTTTTAAGAATATAAAACCTGAAACAAAACCAACTATCTTCTTAATAAAAACTGCCCTTTTTGTAATTTTTGCATGAGTTTGATCACTAATCATTTTATAAAAAAATATTTGAGTGGTAGACACATTTATAAATTTATAAGTAATTATTTCATGTATATCTATTGGAGGAACCTGATATATTCATAATAATGACATAGTTTGCTTTAGCTGATTTTCATAGAATATGCAGTAAAAACAATATATATTTTCATTATTTGCCTAGGTGATATAGTGTCATTTTGTTTTATTTTGTTTTTCATATTGCTCAGCTTTCTATTAGCTATTGAAGAACAGGACAGAAAGCATTTTTAGAATAATGTAAAATTTAAGTGTTCTTTATTAAAAGACACTACTTTTACTCAAAGTTTTAGTACTTACAAAAGAAATTAAGGCAATATATTTTTGCAGAGATGAAATACGATCTCTGAGTGAACAATGAAACGTGGCATTTGGCAGCTTCTTAAATTGAAAGCTTTTGTTGTGGGAAGATATATCCAAAATGGAGTCACAAGTTGTATTTGAAAGTCTCTTCAGAAAATTTTCAGAAAAAGATCATTCTTACAGTTCTGAGGAAGAGTTGCTACTGTTTTCTTGGGACAGCCACCATCCCAACTCTCAATTGAACCAAACTTGTCAAACTATTCCTGTAGCACACACACACACACACACACACACACACACACACACACACTCACTTTTTAAAAAAAATCCTTTAAAATTCTGGGCATCATCAAAAGACATGGTAGAGAAAAAACACTGTTGGTTATACAAAAAATCATGGTGTTTTCTTTGAAATAGAGTCCAAAAAAGATAAAAGCTACCTCAAGATTTAAAACCACTTTGAGAAACAGCAAGGACAAACTATGTTGAGAATATTTCTAAAGGTTCAGAAACAGAACAAGGACAGATGGTGTAATTTAGTATATTTTATAATAATTAATGACTATATACTGGAGTATGCTTTATATGTATTATTGGTGCCTCGCAGCAGTGTGGAAACAAAGTAAGAAATTTTTTTTGCTTTTTTCAGATAAGGAAACTATGCTAAAAAATTTGCCTAAGGGCAAGGATTGAGCTGGAACTGAAACCCAAATCAGAGCTGGGTGATTTTACTTTTCTTCTCATAGTACACTCACTTTTGGACACTATTCAGGTCTTTTGTTGCTTTCCATTTCTCTTCATGGAGAATGAGCATGTGGAGAGGCCCCAGGTCCACCTGGCCCTTTGTTCCCTGAGGATTCCTGTGCTTGACCTCAGGGACCTCATCTGTAAAAGAGAGGATTGAATTTCTTGTTCTTTAGTCACTTCCTACTCCACTGTCTAAGATATGAATATGGTCTTCGAGCTGAAAAGCAGAGAACATATACCATCAAGGAGAATTATAGATTCAAGACAGTGATGAGACCTCAAGATCTCTTAAAGGGTTTATATGAGTTAGGAAATCCTGGTCTTAAAGAATTACATTGCTCAAGACTAAAAAAATAATGGAGCTGTGAAATCATGACTGCTGATAATTCTTTGAAAACTTTTGGAAGGCAAGCATGAATCCTTTATCAGCAAGGCATGTTAAATTGACTTTTTTCCTGTTATGATACCAGACTGATAGATTTGTTTATATGTGTATGTTCCTATGGAATGACTTTCTCAATATTCTTGTGGTCAAGACAGAGAAACGAATATTCATAATTATAGCAGGCTAGCTATAATCAGGTTAGGTGACTTTTTAGGAGAATAAACAACCCTAAAGAGTGTTGACTGATAGTTAAAATTAGCCTGGCAAGTAAAGTCTGATGACTGGTCATAGGCTACTAAGATTAATCATTTCTAAGAATTTATTTTTAATCTATTACTCAGAGATTTGCTTCAATACTTGTATTGCCATTTCACCTTCCAAAAATTCAGGCTTCTACTAGGCTTCCTGTTTACTGAAGAAATAATTTTAAAAATGTTAGTCTGTATAATTCTAAACATCCTGATCAGTAGTTTTTGTTATTGAATTTGTATGTGCTACCTAAATCTTTACCATCATTTAGGCTCAGTCTAAGAGGACAGAGTTAGAACTCTGAGACCTTTGCTTGATGTTGCTAAAAGTTTCAGTGTTGTTGCAAATATATTATTGACCATGACTTTAATTTGGTAGTAAATTTACTGCCCCCATAACACAAACAAAAAAAGGTTTTTATTTTTCTTTCTACAAAGTGTGTGTGTTTGTGTATGGGTATATATATGTGTGTCTGTACTTTTTCCAATAATGTTGTTTTATTTTAAGCGAACTTCCCAATTGGGCAGTTGTATTTCACATATTTTAATTACACAACTGAAGACTTTAAAATCTGGGCACAGACTTCCAGAAGAGGTGCATACAGACTCTCTAAAGTATTTCAGAAGAGCAGTATGAGATGTATTCAAAAACAAGAGAGTTTTCAACTGGACCAAGAAAATCTTGCTCTTGCAATACTATGCCTGAGCATCCTCACAATGCCAGGATATATTTCTTTAGAGATAATTGTACTTGTATGAATGTTTTATTATCATAGCATTATGTTAGGAGAAAAATCAATAGCTGTGCTAATAATGCTAAACTCATATAACTGTCCCATTTCCTATACTTCTTTCTTATCTGTGGAATGTAATAAAAACAACACAATCCATAGTGAAGACAGATATTTAAAATATTTAAAAAATAACACATACCAACTAAAATAAGTTATTATAAAAGTAAAACATGAAGTTTACTGGTTTAGCAAAACTTGTGCAACCCAGTGATTTAAATTTAATGTCAACATTGTCTTTGTTGATAAACCTTGAATCCCTAACTAAAGTATATGTTGTTTCTGAAATGTTCTTAATGTGCAAAGGTATAAAAGTACAAAGTCAGCATTACTTCATTTTAGATTACTTTTTTAGATTTCAAACATGTTGTATTTTATGTACTGTTGGTTTTTCTCCCAACGTGAACTAGGTACCCATCTGCGATTTCAATATTAAGATCTAACAACATAGTACCTCAGTATTAGTCTAATTTCTATTACCATGTCTCTTATTGTATGAGCATCCGTTTTATGTGGTTGATCAAAATTAATGTGGTTTCCCTACCCAATGGCATTTATTTTGGTTATAGGATTAGAAATGTAAATTTGCAATAAAGGAAGAAAATAGGAAGCTGGTTTTAATGAATATTTTACACATGACTAATTAACAGAATCCCCTACAGGAATTTACAAGTAGTGAGAAATTGACTGAAAATAAATTAAAAATTAATAAAGCAGTCTCCAAACAACTTTGTTTATGAACATTTAACAGTAGCTTTCTTAGTTATGAATATTTCAAGCTGTTTTGTTATTCAGCATGTATTATTCTTGTAGTGTTCATAATTTTAAAGGTGATTAGACAAAAATGAAATAACATACAAAACAAAATGTCTTAAAATGATAAAAACCCACTTTGGGAAAACTTGCTAATGGAAAAATAATGGCTTAATATTCATGGTTTTTGTCTAACAATATATGCAAAACAGAGTCTGATTCCATATAAGTATAAAAAACCCTTAAAAAGAGGAAAGGAAAAGCCAGCAATTTGATGAACATGTGAATGCTTTTAGAGAAGAAACTTTTGAGCAGAAGATAATGCTGCTCTTTGTCAAACATTTTGAAAATTAGTTTAAATGATATAGATTTATTCTTGCATGTAAATTGGTGAGAACATCATCCCCAATGGTATATTATCAAATCATCTTTCTTCAAGTAAATTTGGTCTTAATGTATTCAGGTAGTTGAATATTTATGGACACTTTCCCACAATGTTTGCAAACTAAAGGCATAAGTTGAAGAACTTTAGCTGCAATTTGTCAAGAGAAAAATTTTTAAGTGACTGCCATTTCTTCCCAAAATATAAACGGAAAAATCAAACATTGACTGGCAATTATTCTTTCTACTTAGTCTCTGTCAATGAAAAGAAATAACACTGAATGACTTTCGATTGTGGTCTGCACATAAAGAATAAAATATGTTTGGAAAATGTGCTACATAAAGAGAAATTTCAAGTACAATTTTAAGATATATAGAAAGTATTACTATTACTTTATACATGTGAACATATATCATTTTGAGTAATTGAATTAGCACCTACAAATGATAAGAAATCCAAATATTTAGCAAAACAAAGCAGCTCTAAAGTTACTTCAGGGGTGGATCATACATCTTTTGCAATATTAAAATCTCTTAATACTTAAAGCTCAGCAGATGTACCAAAATATTTTATAAGGAAATAATAGACATATGAGTGTTGTAACCCTGAAAGAATGTCAAAAGAAAAAAAGTTAGACTCCCAAACTTAGATATATCAGTTATCTATAATCTTCCAAACCTGGTATTTAGTAATAAGAAACTTTTAATGTTGTTAAAATACTGCAAATCTTTTAACAATAAAGAAATGTTTTCCATGTCACCTACAAATTTTAAAACCAAATTTAATCATAAATGTTCTTATGTGAAGTGCGCTCATTACTATCAGTCTTACTATCAATATATCTGCAAGATAAACATCCCACTGTTCTTCAACAGATAATCCTTATCTTAAAAAAAAGGAGAGACTACTATGTATTGGTGATCAAAATCTGAATCACTAATACCTTGTGTATTTTTTACTGTGATTCGGATTTTTAACTGTGTAGTGAATTTTTTCTACAAGATAAATAAGCAGAAAGACAGAAGTCAGCATGATACTGAGCTTCAGATGAGTAGACTGCATTTGGTTAGAAAGGGATGGATTGGAAATATTAAAAGAACAGGAAGGAGAAAGCCAAGAGAAAGAAAGTGATGTGAGAGAGGGAGAAAAGGAGGAAGGGGCTGTGACTTTCAGCTAACAGTAGTTAGGTGTTATATGCATTATATAGAGTTCCTTGGAAATAAATTCTTTAAAACCACTTGTCATATGCAAAAAAATCAAATTTTTCATAATAACAACAACACAAGAGTACAGTTGATGTCAGTATCAAATAAAATTCAACTTCGAGAATCTAAATGGTTGCAACCGAGCCTTCATTTTTATTTAAAAACAGTAAGTATATAAGAATATATTTGCCTACTAACTTTTTATTAGCTATATTATATCTAAATTGCATTATCATTAATAGAGAAGTTTTGAATATTTAAATAAACTTAGTCTTCATTAATAATACATAATGTAATCTAAAGTAGAAACACTTGAAATTCTGGGCTTGTAATTTTATTTTTGTTTGCTATCATTTCTATGTTATTACATTCTAGAAAATGTATACAGATAAGCAGGTGAGTGAGAAAAGCACACAAGCTTGCAATGAATTGCCTGGCCTCCCAAGCAAACAGCAAACAAACGCATACATAAATTAAATTAATATAAAATTTATTTTAAAACTTTAAAGGTCACTATGATTATGAAATGAGCTAAAGTCAATAAGATACTTTGCTGGTGTAAACTCTTCCTCCTTTTAACTCTTTCTGGGAGTTAGTGTAACAGTTGGCAAGTTCTTCCTTCCCGAGTATTTAAGTGGTACTCTAGTGCCCTGAGAGAATCAATGAGCCTTCTCAGTTGCTCATTTATTAGGCACCCTAGTGAAAGAATGGTGTAAACACATGCTTAGGTGTCAGGAAACTTCAGTTGTAGTTTTAACACCACTCCTAAGCCAATTTCGTGATTCTGGGTAGCTTAGCTAAACGATAGGTCTCAGTTCCTCAGTCCTCTCCCTGAAAAGTAATTACTTGGGTAGTATAAAATAACATGCTTTGATAATTATTGTATAGTAATGGGAGCATAAAAAGGATTACATCAATTTTCTTTTTTTTTTTTTTTTTTTTTTTGTAAAGAAACTACCAGAGAATTCCCAATGAACCAATGGAAATTGCTTTGTCTTTGTTATCTTAAAATTTCTCCTCCAAGTGGTGAAAATTGGCATTGGCTGCTCATCCAAGTTTCAAACAGATTGAAAAAAAGAACCAAACAACTAATGATTTCTCCTTTGCTTTTAGCAATTTCAAAGGCAAGGGGCTACAAAAGTCACCATTTCCCAGATAGCCTACTTCCAGAAAGGATGGAATCTGATGATAGGTGCTATTAAGTCCAGAAAATTTCCCATTCTGCCTACAAGTGCTTAAATGCTAAAAGAGCTATTAAATTTCCCAGCTACGCTTGTTTAAGATAGAGTTATTTCAAAAGTACTTGAGCATCTTCCAACTAGACTATCTATATGCGTACTATATTTAGCAGGTATTTACATATCTATTTTATTTTAAAGCTAAAATAAGGAAGTAGCCTAGTCCTCTTAATTTACATATAACAGATTGCTGTTTCTAAAATGCTGCATTTCAGAAATTATAAGTCTTTATAAAGCCAACAATAGCAGTACTTCATTCATTTATTGCATTATAGAACTTGATGAAACAAATGATGTTCTTAGTCTCTGAAATATCTATATATGTGATATCTGGCAGAGTTTTTAGCATATAGTATTTACTCAAAATTATGTTGCTTCCTGTATTTCTGTTATTGGTGGAGGGGGTGGGGTGAGGGAATAGGTGGGTGGTGCAGTGAGAAGAATTAGCTCTATAGAAAAGCATATAGAAAAACTTCAACTATTAGAATCTTTCAAATCAAAACAAGGTGATGACTGATTAAATCTTTGCAATCCTTGATTCTACATGGTAATTCTTCAGAACACAAATTAAAATAATCATTGACACAATTAACTGAAAATAATGAAGACATTCTCTGTGACAATTTAAGACAAAAAATATTTGTTTAATAAGTTTGGGTTACAAAAAATAAACTTGTTATTTAATTGAACTTCAATTAATCTAATATTCTTTCACTAAGAAATATTTATAAAGCATACACAATGGGAGAGAGAGATGTTAGATTGCGGGGATGCAGTGGTGAACGGGACTTATGGGGCTTCTGCTCTTCATTGTCTAGTGAGAGGGAGATAGGACATTAAATACACAAACAAATAAGCAAATGAGTTAATTAATAACATAAGGGCAGCCAAGAAAATAAAACAAAAGATGTGTGTGACAGTTTGACAGGTGCTGCTGGTTGACTATTTACTATCCATTTGTTATTGTTAACAGAACATCACCGTTATTTACAAGGGCAAAAAATTACACTTTTAAGTGTCCCTTGGAGGTAAGGGTGACCACGTGACACAGTTCCAAATAATAACATGTGAGAAGACTCCTGAAATTTCTGAGATGGTTTTGCATTCCTTATATAGGTGCTCCCCCTTCTTTGCCAGTTACTTCTTTCTGGCTGGAAAGCAGAAGTGATGGCTGATGCTGGAGTAGCCACACTGTGATCATGTGAAAAGGACAGGACAAGGGCCTTGAATTAACTCTACCATTTGCCAGCATACTTATTATGCGTATGAAAAATAAAGTCCTATCTCATTATGCTACTCTAAGTTTTCTGGTAGTTGTAGACAAATGTGACTCCTACTTTATACAAAGAATGATGGGGGATGGCTAATATATACCAAATAGTTCAGGAAAGTTTTTCTGATACTCCAACATAACAAGAAATGGCCATAGCCATAAAAAAGATAATGTGTAGGAAAAAGCATTCTAGGCAGAGGGAAGACCTACTATAAGATTATGTGTCAGTCATGAACTTGACCAGTGTGTCCAAAGTGTCATGGATTATTTTCTGTGACTATGAATAAGTGGGTAGAGGACACTCCCCAGTAAGCACTTCAATGGAGACCGGGTTTGAGAAGGAGATGTTTAAAGCAATGGTATGGAGAGGGGTAACAAGTGGGAAAAAGAGTAATTATTTCTTTGGGGAAATATTGCTTAGTGTGGGAACCAGGCCAGACCAAATGAGCTGAGCCTGCAGAACAACTCAGCCGGCTGTCCTTTACCACCTGCATAAAATATATATGACCAGTTACTTTTCTATATATGAATCAGTGATGTTTTTCCTTTATTGTGAGCTGGCAGAAGATACTTGGTATATTCTCTTTCTTCAAGTACAGAGCCAAATATATTATTTCCCGTTGAAACTGGCCTACGTACCAGCAATTTTATTTTTAAAAGCACGTTATATTTATGTTCATTTATGAATACAAACAAATATCTAAAAGCTAAAAATAAAGCCTAATATCTGAAATTTCAAAAACATGCCAAAATCTAAATTCAATCTAGAAATCCACATAGAAGTGAAACTGTTGATATTGCCTTGTTAATACGTAATATTAAATTTAAGCTGTTACACATTACACTCATGTGACAATGCTCTTATTGAACTGAGGCTATATTCCTTAGATTCAAAGAAACATAAAACTAGAGAAAAACAAACATTGAGTACTAGAAAAACACTCAATTTTATGTCAAGAAATTCTAAATCTGCTGATGTGAAAGAAATAAACTGTCTGCTGAGACAGTTCATCGATTACGGCAGTTAGTATGATCTTAATAAAATTTTTGACCCATAAAACAAAATATAATCACTGATGATATCTGAATTTTAAAGCAAATTATTGTATACTTTCCATTAATATTTGAAAACTTTGTTGAATTACCAAATCTTATAATCATTCATTTACCATAATTATTATATGGTGTTTAAATTAAAATAAATGTTCTTTGCAAACTTATACATTACATATTATTGTCTGGCTTTTAATATGAAAATCTACTCTTTTTCCATTTCCTGAAATAAAGCTGTTAAATATCTTTTACCAAATGATTTATACATGCAATGTTTTTTTAAATAAAAGTACAGTGGTACAACGATACAAATTATTATCACTCAAAGCTTTTAATTAAAGCCTAAAATATGTGTGACACTGTTAAAGAAATTAAAATTTCCAGAGCTTTAATAAGAAAAGCTATTTGTTAAGGGGTCCTGAAGCAATTGTGCTTTTGAAGATAAGGCCTAAAACAACTTCAGTTTGGCATTTGTTTTTGAATCTTGCTTTCGTTGAAATTTTCTCTATTCTTTGTGTGGGAAAGCACCAGCTGTATCTGCCTGGAAGGTAAGACTTTTTGCAAAAGCTTAGGAAACTAGAAAGGGTTCAAATGAAAATGTGGAGAGTTGCCCCAGAAACACTGGCAGTAACTCCAAAAAGACATGATTTTTATTTTTTTGAAGAATCTTAAGGGATTTATCTTGGGGACATTTCATGCATTAAACTGTAGTATAAGAGGAATGATTTTGTACGGACCCATCAGGGGTGTAGTGCGACCAGCAGTATTGACAGGGACTTTATACTACAAGAACCTGCAGGTAGTGGATGAACAGCTGGAGAACAGTTGGATTCACAGATGCTTCCATGTTGGTAGAAGGCCTGTGGTGAAATTCATGGATGTTTTACAAATAACCAATCCATTGCTATTCCAGCTGTGCATTCTCAAGCTGCAGATAATAGTGGAGGGTTCTTGTGCCAAATGCCCCCAGAACTAAACCATAATTGCTGTAGGACACACAGCCCTTACTGGATAATAACTTCCTTGAGAGCTGACTCTGTCAGCTATTCATCTGTCAATATTTAAAGCCGAGGTTCTTATTTAACGTCATGGTGAACTGGCAAACTTGTTTGGAATGCAAATGGGAACCTTTTCTTTTACTTAAATTTCTGCCTTATCCTCTATATCGATCATTTGGTTCTTGAATATTTAAATATGTAGAGATTCCCAATCATCTCTAACCTTATCCCTTGGCAATTTGTTAAGGCTTCGAATCTCAGTGTAAATTTTGTTCACCGAATAAAGCTGTGTAGACATGTGGACTATGCCAGTTAAGTGAGTCCTGCAAGAAATAACCAAGCAGTATGAAAACTATTATGATTCTGAGGTTCTGGGGTAATTCTCAATTATTCATTAATCTTCCTCCTTTTATCCAGCTGGCGTGGTATTATTTTTATTGTAAACAGGACGATTTTCTGAAATACAAACCTTGCTTTTGTTTTTTAATCTTTTTTAAATATCTGTTTTACCTTTTGAAAAATATGTTCAGTCCATAATCAAAAGTTTAAGATATCTCATTGACATTCGTCGTTAAGAAATTTTCAATGATTTTTTTTCCATATTAAGCCCCCCAAAAGTGAGGAATTTGAGGATCTGGGCAGTTTGAATTAGTGACTTGTAAAGCAAACATCTACAAAAATACATTTAATCACAAGAGGCTGTAACCTTAGTTCATGTTTGTATTCATTCTCAAAAACAACATTAAAATATGAGAAAATTATATAAACGATGATGGTTTTGAAAGGTCATGAATAATTTTAAGAGAATATCCTGTTGTTTTCTTCAATTGAACTTGCAAAAAATTTATTTCTTTTTGAAACATTCATTATTTTAGTTTTACCCATGTACTCGCAGGTGCATTAATCACTGGATGTTATTGCACGTCTCAGGAAGGCAATTCAATCATTTAAGGGTGACTTATTTTACTTGAGGTTAATTTGTAGGCAGCTCTAGAGCTATATGGCTTTGAGAAGTTACTGAAGGTGACAAAATGACAATTAACAGTTTTCTCCCTGTGTGGCTATATTACACAGCTGAAATTGAACAAAGTCGGAAAGAGGCCATTGCAAACACCAAGATGAATTTGGCTTGAGGAATGTCTTTGTGCTTTGGGTTTCAGTGTCACTCCTGGAAGCTATTTTTATGTAAGCAGATCACAGAAAGTTTGTGAATCTAAAACACATGAGTAAAATTATCTTTCTGGAAGTAATTGTTTATGATTGCTTGTGTCTAGCAAATAATGATGAATTATCATTTTAAACTACAAGTAGTTTGTAGATTTCAAGATATGTATAAATATAAATTCATGTCTCACTGCCACTATAAAGTGAACAATTTAGCTTCCACTGCTCCTGTTTTACAGTTGAGGGCATTGTGGTCTAGAAGAGTTAAATAGCGGTAAAATAATAAGGTAAGTTAATTTTAGCCAACTCACTGATGGAGTTGTTCCTTCTCTGGCATAGAAATTGGAAGCCTAATGCAGAGGCCATTGCAATCATTCAAGCCAGAATTAATGAGACCTTGAACAAAGAATATGTTGCAGAATACAAAATATAGTGCAGAGTTAGAAATGACAAGCTTTGGCAATTAGGCTATAGTGAAATTAAGTATTAAAATGACAACATGACTCTGACATTTCAAGTCATTGACTCTGATAATAAGGATGTAGGGAATAGTTGTTTTTTTAAAAAAAATTAACTTTTACTTTAGTTGAACTTAGACTCACAAAAAATGTTGCAAAAATACTACAGAGTTCCTATATTCTCTTCACCTAGCTTACCCTAATTGACACCTTATATAACCATAGTGCAATTATCAAAATTAAGAAATTTACATTGTTGCAATGGTATGAATTAAACTATAATTTTTATTCACAAATGTACATAAGTGATAATCAACTTCACTTAGTTATTTGAGTAAGTATCTCCCCATCCTCCATTTTATTATTTTTGTTTGCATTAAGAAAAAAAATTAAAACAATGCTTACTAGACTCCAGACACAAGACATAGCTTTGGCATTGATTGGATCTTACTGAGAAACACTCCAGATATTAAAATCTTGAAATTATGAGAAGATAGCATGGTGATCTGTTTTCTGATCTTGTGTTTTCAGGGGGTCCAGCTTATTATATTTGATTGCATGTCAGTAATAGTGGATGCTGTGACCAATTTAGCTCAATTCAAGTACATCTTTTCAAAAAGTTTAGTAATTAATTTAAAAGATTTTTTTTTTTTTCAGAGTCCCGTATCCAGCTGAGATAGCATAATGGAGATAGCATAATGGAGTTTAGCCTTCTGGTGGAAATAGCCAAAAACTAGACAAAACCAATGGTTTTCAAGACACTGGACTTCAAGCAATGGAGAAAAGCTGAGTTGATCTTCCACTCCACTCTTGCCCACACAAAACCCAACTCTGGTATTGGCAGGTGGAAGAGGGTGCTGATCTCCCATCATCTTCCTGGTGGATCCCATTCCCCCACGAGAGTAGTATTAGTGGGGCCTATTGACCATTGAATCTCTCTCCACTCCCTACACCCCCCCCCAACAGCAACAAGACTTAATGAGGCAGTGCAGGCATGGCTGGTTACCACTAGAATTCACATCTTCTTCTCCACTGTTAGTGGGGAGATGAATCCCCACCCTACCTGCTACCAATAAAACAAAACAAGGGAGTGTAAGTAAGTGCTAATATACATTTCACTGTCTCCCTACTTCTGGTGTCACTGAGGCCCAGTTGGGACCAGGACTTCCATATCCATCAGCCAACAATGAGGCTGAAGGAGGTGGTTTGAGGTAGGGCCAGCCACAGTCCTGCTTCTGAACATAGATCCCTGATGCTCCAGCATGGCTTACAGGATTAAACAGTTGCTAAGCCTCCATCACAGGATATGGTAAGAAGTGATGGAGGCAGGTCTAGTTAACACTCTGCTTCCCCCATCTCTCTTCTGGTGTCAGTAGATCCAAGTAGGGAGCTGAGCTTTTGCCCACCCCAGACCAGCAGCAATAAAGCAATGTGGGTGTGAGCACTTCACTTGCCATCTTCTAAGTGGCAGCAGAGCCCAGAGGGGAGCTGATATTACACTTCCAATCAGAGGTAATGAGGTGTTATAAATTGGTTCCCTACTTTTGATGGGAAGATGTCAGCAGGTCAAGGGGAATTTGAGCTGCCACACAAGCTCTCTGCAATGAAACATCATGAGTCAATGCCTCATGTTTGCAGAGAGTTTTCACTGGGCACAATGGGAACGTGAATATCCACACCCAAAGAGCCTTAGTATTACACCTCAACATGAGACTTCCTGCTAAAAAAAGTTTAAAATAGGATTGAGAGTCTCATAATATGTCATATATGTGAAGGTGCTTAAAAAGTTAATGGAAAGATTCATATTATCTTTTATTTCTACTCTCTCACGAGGTTCTTGAAGTACCCTCATATATTCAGACTACAAAAAAAAAAAAAAAAAATCACTTCCCATACCAAAAGCTAGGAAAATCACAACATGAGAAAACATAATCAACAGATGCCAACATAGAGATGAATCAGATGTTGATATTATTTGACAAGACTTTTAAAGCAGCCATAATAAAAATACTTCAAAACACAATTACAAATCCTTTTGAAACAAATGAGAAAATTAAACAGTATCAGCAAGGAAATAAAAGTTATAAAAGAGAATCAGATGGAAATCAGAGATGAAAGATATAATAACTGAAAAATGTTGCTGAATGGGCTCAATATTAGAATTGAAATGAAAAGGGATAGAATCAGTGATCTTGAGGACAGATCAATAAAATTTACCCAATCTGAACAAAAGAAAGAAAATAGACTGAAGAAACTGATCTGTTGGACAGTAACTGTATTAACCTGTTTCTGTTGCTTATAACATAAATACTTGACACTGGGCAATTTGTAAAGAAACAATATCTATTGCTTACAGTTTCAGAGGCAGGGAAGTCCAAAGTCCAGGAAACACATCTGGTGAGGATCTTCTCTTGGTGGTAACTCTACAGCAACACAGGACATAACACGGAAAATGGCAAAAGCAGAGAGAGAGCTAACTCTTCACTCCATCTCCTTTTAGAGCCCTCAGAACCATGCCCATGACCACCGTTAAGCCATTAATGGATTAATCCATTTACTAGGTCATGGTCCTCACAATCTAATTACCTCTTCAAGGCCCTATCTTTCAATTGCTGTAATAGGATTTACCACCCTCTTAAAACTGTCACAGTGGGGACCAAGCTTCAATAAGTTTGAGGGGACATCCAATCCACAGCAGTAACAAAAGAGTTAGGATTCATATCCTTGCAATCACAGAAGGAAAGGAGGATACTTGAAGTATGTGAACAAACAAGTAATAATGGCTGAAAACTTGCCAAGTTCATGAAAAAACATAAACCAACAATTTTGAAAAGCTAAGTAAATCCCAAATAGGATAAACAAATTAACTTCTGTTGATACACGTTGTAATTAAACTTCTGAAAACTAAGAGCAAATGTACATATAGATATTTCTATATCTATATCTATATCTATATCTAGAAATTAGCCTTAAAGAAATGGCACATTCATCATAGAGGAACATCAGTTTGAATTACAGCAGATTTCTCATCTGAAATCATGAGGCCAGAAAGAATTAGGACAACATTTTTTAAATACTGAAAGAATCAAATTGTCAATCACAAATTTTATTTCTAGCAAAAAATTCTTTACAAGTAAATAGGAGACAAAAACACTCTCAAAGTAAAATAAAGAGAATATGTTGCTAGCAAATTTTTCCTTAACGAATGGTTAAAGGAAATTCTCTAAACGCAAAGCAAATGCTAACAGAAGAAAGCTTGAAACTTCTGAAAGAATAAAAGAACATCAGAATGAATAAAAATAGGGTAAATCATAGACTATTCTTTTCATGAGTGCCTTAAATCATAATTGATGGATGAAGCAAAAATTATAACACCATTTGATGTGGTGATTAATGTATGTAGGGGAAATATTTAAGACAATTTATTTTTCAAAAGTGGGAAGGATAAAAGGACCTAAATGGAAGTAAGATTTCTATACTTTACTCAAAGTGCTAAAACACTGATAAACAGCAGACGGTAATAAATGATTTATGTTTCCTGTAATACCTAAGGCAACCAATAAGAAAACTATTTATAAAGTGATATACTCCAATTCACTATAAATAAACCAAGTTATAGTCCTAAAAATGTTCAAATTATCTAGAGAAATCTAAGAAAAATGGAACAGAGGATCAAGAAACAGAAGAAACAAAAAGAAAACAATAACATAGTGGCAGGTGTAGCTATAGAAGGGCAACAAGAGGCTTCCTTTATGATCAAACTGCTGTATGTCTTGACTACATCAATGTCATTATCCTGATACTGATACTACGCTATCATTTTGCAAGATTTAGCCATTTGGGGAAAACTGGGTAAAAGGTACACGACATCTCTATGTATTATTTCTTACAATTTCATATAATTTGTAGTTATTTCAAATTAAAAATCTTAATTAAAAAAAATACAACTACAGGGAGTTACCACTACCTACCTATTAGACTGTTTAAAATGAAAAAGATTTATCATACCAAGTGTTGGCAATAATTTGGAGTAACTTAAATTTTCATAATGCTGGTCACAATGTAAAATTATGCAACCACTTTGAGAAGCAGTTTGCTTATTTCCTAAACTCATTTAACCGTACACTTGCCACATGATGTAGCCGTTCCATACCTAGAACTTTGTTCAAAATGAGCTGAAGCACATATCCATATGAAAGTTTGTTCAAGAATATTTATAGAAGCTTTTTTGGTAACATCCCCAAAACTCAGTATAACCCAGATGTCTTTAAACAGGTGGAAAGATAGACAAATTTTGGAACATTCATACATGGAATACCGCTCAGCACTAAAAGAGAATGATCCATTGATGAATGCAGTTACATAAATGGATCTCAAAAGGATCTCAGAAAGATGGAGTACATACTGTGTGATTCCATTTATATGAAACTTTAGAAAATGCTGAATAATTTGTGGTGACAAAAAGCAGATTCATGGTTGCTCAGGGGACTGGGAAGGGTAGGAGATAAAGGGGAAGGATGACAAAGGGGCACTAAGAAACTGTGGTGGTGATAATATTGACGAATATGTTCACTATCTTGATTGTGGTGATAGTTTCTCAGAGGTATACTTATGTCATAACATATACAAGTGTAATTTAATTTAACTTAATTGTATGTTCTGTTTAGTATTATTTCAAATTTATCTCAATAAAACCATTTAAAACAAAAATATCCCTGTAAACCCCTTGCTTTGGGTTACTTATGAGCAAAAGAAAAAAAAAGAAAGGTAAATAGATTATAGAAAGATATAAGAAAGGTATAGTAGACATTATTACCCTCACCGTGCAGATTAGAAAATTGAATTATTGAATTCTACAGGGTGAAATTACCTCTCAACATTTGAAAAGACATGAGAAATATTCCCTAGTCAGGAAACAGCTTAACTCCTCCTCCTCCTCTTTTCTGTTCATCACAACTTTCAGCACTCTGTGCACAACATATCTATCATATTAAAAAACAAAACAGAACAAAACAAAACAAAACATTAGTTTTCCACTGTTACCATTTGCCATGCTAAGTACAGGGTGAATTAAATTTAAAAACATGCTCAGTCTATTTAAAACATTGTATCAAAATGAGGGCATGACTTTAGTTTAAGAACTACATTCTCTTTTCTGACAATTAAAATATTATATGACAATGACTGAACACATAAAACAATTATTAAATCTTTAAAACTATCATGATTTCCAAAGTATGAAGGGAGAATACCTACATTACTAAAGGTTTTCCAGATGCTAGGTTTATTCTAGGAACTTCAAGTGTTTTATTTAATTTGATCAACACAGAAATCTGAAGTAAACACTATTGTTTATTGCAAAATCTGAGAGCAAGACAGAAAGAAATTCAGTCAAGTTGATAGACAGATATATTTTATTTTCAAGGTGTTTTTTTCAGAATTTGTCTGTTATGTCAGTATATTTCTATCTTGTCAATAGTTTCCGGTGAATTCAGCAGATAAATATTCCACAGAATATTTGTATTTCCTAGCCAATTTAAATATCTGTGTAATTTTGGGCCAGCCCGGTGGCGCACTGGAGAGCGCGCCGCTTGGGAGCGTGGTGGCGCTCCCACCGAGGGTTCGGTCACTGGCTGAGCACGGTGTGGGCGCAACACCGAGGGTTGCGATCCCATTGCCGGTCCCCGGTACGGGCGCGACACCGAGGGTTGTGATCCCGTTACCGGTCAGTAAAAAAGACAAAAAAGGAAAAAAAAAAATCTGTGTAATTTTTATAATAATGTCTGTGAATTTTCTTAATTTAAATATGTTTAATATGTGTTCAACCCTGTTTAATCACTTCTTAATTATAAAAAAAAAATATTATTGAAAGGTATTGACTTACTTCTAGCATTGTATCAATTTTCATTTGGATCTTTTACATATTGTTTGTTCCCTTCTTCTCTTTTTATTATTTGCCTTCCATGTTTGTTGGTTTATTGAGGTGGTTAAATAAGGTTTCTTTCTCTTTCTCATTTGCATTTTTGTTTTACTAAGTGGGTTTCATTCTTTCTTGTGCATTGATGGTAGTGATTATTGTTTTTCGGATTCCAGATGCAATGCCACCTTGAGGAGGCTGGTTGTGTGGTGGAGAGTTGATAGATAATTTCAGTAAAGTTGCAGGATAAAAAATCAACATGCAAAAATCAGTAGCATTTTTAACATCAACAATGAACTAGCAGAAAAAGAAATCAAGAAAGCTAGTCCATTTACAACAGTCACCAGAAAAATAAAATACCTAGGAAAAAAGTTAACCAAGGAAGTGAGAACTACAAATCACTCTTGAACGAAATTATAAAGGACACAAAAAGATGGAAAGACATTCCATGCTCTTAGATAGGAAGAACTAACATTGTGAAAATGTCCATACTACCCAAAGTGATCTACAGATTCAGTGCAATCCCCATAAACATACCAATGACAATTTTCACAGAAATAGAAAAAACAATCCTAACATTCATATGGAACAACAAAAGATCCTGAATAGCCAAAGCAATCCTGAGCAGAAAATATAAAGCTGGAGGCATAATGATACCTGACTTCAAATTATACGACAAAGCTATAGTAACTAAAACAGCATGTTACTGGCATAAAAACACACAGACCAATGGAGCACCATAGAGAACCCAGAAATAAACCCACAGACTTACAGTCAACTGCATCTTCTACAAAGGCAATAAGAACATACTTCGGGGAAAAGACTGCCTTTTTAACAAAGGGTGATGGGAAAACTGGCCATCTGTAAGTAGAATAGTGAAACTAGACCCATACCTCTTGCCATATACCAAAATCAACTAAAAATGAATTAAACACTAAACTATAAGACCTGAAACTATAAAAGTCCTAAAAGAAAATATAGGGAAACACTTCAAGAAATAGGACTGGGCAAAGATTTTTTGAACATGACATCATAAACACAGGCAACAAAAGGAAAAACAAACAAAAGGGATTATATCAAACTAAAAATCTTCTGCACAGCAAAAGAAACAATTAACAGAGTGAAAAGACAACCTGCAGTTGGAGAAAATATTTGCAAACTCTGCATCTGACAAAGGATTGATACCCAACATATATGAGGAGCTCAAACAACTTAGCAGTAAAAAACAAATAACTTAATTAAAAAATGGGCAAATGAGCTGAGTAAGTATTTGTCAAAGGAAGATATATGAATGGCCAATAGACACATGAAAAAAATGCTTAATGTCACTCAGCATCAGGGAAATGCAAATCAAAAGCACATTGAGACATCATCTCACCCCAGTTAGACTGGCTGTTATCAAAAAGACAGAGAATAACAAAAGCTGACAAGGATGCAGAGAAAGGGGAGCCCTTTCTGGGACTGTAAATTGGTGCATCTATTATGGAAAATGGTATGGAGTTTCCTCAAACAACTACAGATAGAACTACTTTACGATCCAGTAATTCCACTGCTAGGTATATACCTGAAGGAGTGGAAATCATCATGTTGAGGGGAAACATGCACTTCCATGTCTATTGCAGCTCTATTTACAGTAGCCAAGATTTGGAACCAACCTAAATGACCATCGTTGGATGACTAGATAAGGAAAATGTGGTATATCAACACAATGGAATACTATTCCATAAAAAAGAATGAAATATTTCCATTTGCAGCAACATGGATGAACTTAGAGAAAATTATGTTCAGTGAAATAAGCCAAGCACAGAAAGAAATACATGTCCTTGGTCATAGATGAGAGCTAAAAATTAAACTAATAACTAAAAAAAGAAATATACAGCAATTACAATAATACATTAACTTTCAAAAGGAGAAAACTGAACTGAGGTTGCCAGAGGTGGGAAAGGGGGAGGGGGCATGGGGCAAGGAATAAATTGTAAAGGGCCATAAAAAGCTATTACATTGTATAAGGTTGAATATAGTAATTATCCTGATTTGAATATCACATATTGCACACAGGTATTGATATCCAACACTGTACTCCATAGATATGTTTCAATAAAAGAAAGAAAAAAGTAAATAGGTTAAAAAATAAATTTAGTTACAATGCTCATGAAGACATTGAAAAGACACAAAGATTAAGCTAAAAAATTAAGATGTTTTCCTTCACATTTCAAACTTTTAACTTTATAAATCATAAAAAATGTAGAAGATAAATAGAAAATCATGCTGATGGAAGAAAGTATCTCTTTTCTCTCTCTCTCTCTCTCTCGCTATAGATCTCTATCTAACTTGAGGAAGTCAGACATAAAAACAGCAGACCCATTCCTTGATATTATCATATGATTTCTGTGAAAGAAGGAGAGGTCAGGTTTGGTGTCTCTCACAAACCACAGCTCACTTCTGTGGAGATTCCTTTGAGGTTCTCTTAATGCAGGAAAATGTTACTCAGGTTGGAATATTGTCTTTGCAGTTTCAAAAAGCAGGAAGTGTCCCCCAAATTGAAGCTTTTAAAGCTTTTATCTCAAAACCCAACAATTTAAAACTACATAAAAAAAAGAAAAAATAATATAGCCTTGGGGAGATGTGTTTCTACAATTCCTCTAGGCTTCATCATACCATTAAGAAGGTCTTATTACAAAATGTTTTATTATAAAATGAAAGCAAAACCACAACTCTCAGTTGGTTCTTGTGGTGTCTGGATATTCTCTAACTGAGATTGAAACAGGAATGAAATATTGAATACTAAACAAAACTGCAAACAATGGAAAATTAGATTCATTGTAACCAATTTGTTCTTTGGAATTGCTCTAATTAAATCAAACCTTCTTTATTTCAGTATTAGTAGACAATAAAAATACAATATGAACATTTTGGATTTGATTGCAGAGCATTAGGGAAGTATGCAACCCTGGAGAATGGAGTAAGCGGTGAGAATGAGAAAGAGAAAACTTCCTAGAGGACTTGACAGGAGATTCTGAAAAGAATAATAGGTGTCAGCTTCATTCCCAAAGAAGGAAAAGCAATCCAAGCATGAAAAAAAAGGCATATGAAATTCAAGACATTTGTAGGGAATTGGAGGTTATGTAGCACTGTTAGAGGTTGGAGTGAATGTGGTGGCTGAGGGAGGTCAACAAAGAAAGTATAAGACAATATTTTGAAGACAATTATTGAAGGACTTTCAGCAGAAAATTAACATGACCAGCTGTGTGATTTAGGAAGAAAAAAGAAAACAATGATCTTTTTGGGGAACACATTAGAGACAAAGAGACCAGACAAGTTCTGAAAATATCTCAGAATAGAATGAATGTTGCAACTAAAGTCCTGCACGTGGAAAGGAGGATGAATTTAAGAAGCAAAATCCACTCAACTTGGTGATTGTGGATGAGTAGGGAGAGAGAAGGAGGCAGTGTGAAATCATTCCCGGATGACTGAATAGATAAGTAGACAGATGGTCATTGTGTAGGCGAAGGTACATCCCTCAAGAAGAGAGGTTGAGGAGCTAATTTGTGGACATTTTGAGTTTGATATGTTTGTGTGCATATAAGAAAATGTTTAGTTGGTTCTTGTATTAATCAGGGTTCTCCAGAGAGACAGAACCAATAAAATATGTAGATAGATATGAGAGGGGATTTATTAAGGGAATTGGCTCGCATGATTACAGAGGCTGAGAAGTCCCATGACAGGCTTTCTGTAAGCTGGAGACCCTGGGATACCTTTAGCATGGTTCAGTCCAAGTCTGAAAGCCTCAGAACTGAGAAAAGCTTTGGTGTAATTCTCAGTCCAAGGCCAAAGGCCTGAAAACCCTGGGGCTCACTGTCATTAAGTCTTGGAGTCCAAAAGCCAGAGAGCCTGGGGTTCTGATGTCTAAAGGTAAGAGAAGAGAGTCCAGCTCCAGGAAAGAAACTTAACTTACCTTTCCCTTGCCTTTTTGCTTTATCCAGCCCCCCAGCTGACTGGATGTTGCCTGCCACACTGAGGGATCTTCACTCAGTTCATCAACTCACTTGCCAATCTCCTCTGGAAATACCTCACAGAAATAATGCTTTACCAGCTATCTAGATATCCCTTAATGCAGTCAGGTTGACACCTGAAATTAACCCACAGTACTGGATACATGCATGGTATGATAGAAAATGGGGAAAAAGTGTGGAAAATAAAAAAGACAAATCAAAACAGGCATACTCTTGCCCTTATGGATTTTCCTATCTATGATAAAAGATAAACAATTGTAAAAATTAGTATTAATTAGTGCCCTGTTAGGGTCGCATGGAAGAGACTGAAAGAGTATGTAATAATATGTTCTAATGGTTGCATATAACCTAGTCTAGGGCACAG
>NW_007731137.1:10942-33276 GCF_000696425.1 Galeopterus variegatus | reverse complement strand
ATCCAGCCCCCCAGCTGACTGGATGTTGCCTGCCACACTGAGGGATCTTTGCTCAGTTCATCAACTCACTTGCCAATATCCTCTGGAAATACCTCACAGAAATAATGCTTTACCAGCTATCTAGATATCCCTTAATGCAGTCAGGTTGACACCTGAAATTAACCCACAGTACTGGATACATGCATGGTATGATAGAAAATGGGGAAAAAGTGTGGAAAATAAAAAAGACAAATCAAAACAGGCATACTCTTGCCCTTATGGATTTTCCTATCTATGAAAAAAGATAAACAATTGTAAAAATTAGTATTAATTAGTGCCCTGTTAGGGTCGCATGGAAGAGACTGAAAGAGTATGTAATAATATGTTCTAATGGTTGCATATAACCTAGTCTAGGGCACAGTCACAGAACTCTTTACTATGAAAGTTACATTTAATTTGGTCCTGGAGCCCAGTGGAAGTTGGCAGGGCAATTACATGCAGCAGAGGAAGCACAGAAGTAGGAGAACTTTTGACATGCTTACAAGATAAAGCTGGAGAAGCTAATTACCACTGCCTTGTACAAACGTGGTGTACAAGCTATGAACAGTAAGCTCTATGAGGTTTGAGGGATTTTAAATAGGTAGTGACATGATATGGAGGTCTAGAGCTCAGATATATTAACAGTCCAAAGTCACAGGGATATGGGCGGAATTAGATTGTTAGAAAATATTTCTGGGAGATTAGGACAAGATTCTTTTTCTCATGTCAGAATGTAGTCTGATTATCTAATTTGCTATGATATGTAATGCTATGAGATGAAACAATCTTTCAAGGGAAATATTAATAATAATAAGAGATATTGATAGTAATAGCTTAATATTTACTGAATATTAAAAATTATGTTTAAATCTTGGTCCCACTATTGAACAGTAAAAAGTTACTTAACTAAATTCTTTAACATATTTTAATTATTTTTATTTTCAAAGGGGGAATGTTAAAAACAACTTTACTATGAGGCTAAATAGTATAATATATAAAGGGTACTTAGAATAGTGCTTGTCACATGGGAAGTGCTCTACAAATGTTACCTATTATCATTTTTTAACATATTCATATCTCTCAGAGAAGTTTGCATATTAGGCTATTACCATTTAATATCACCTTGATATAAAGTATTCAACTTGTTTATCAGATCACTTCTCATCTTGAAAGATGCTGGGAAGCAGAATCTTAGATAATGCTAAAAAGGTAGATATTTGTCATTTGCCTCTTATGCTGTCATAAGACCTGGCAAGTGCAGTTACATCCTTTATTCGTCCATTTCTGTTGCTTATAGTAGAATAGCTGAAAGTGGGTAATTTATAAAGAAATAAAGCTTATATCTTACAGTTTCAGAGGCTGGGTAGTCCAAAGTCCAGGGAACACATCTGGTGAGGGCCTTCTTCTTGGTAGGGACTCTCTGCAGGGTCCCATGGAGACGAGGATGTCACATGGCAAGACGGGCTGAGCATGAGAGCTAAGCTTCTCACTTGCTATCCTTTTAAAGCCATCAGAACCACACCCATTACCCCATGATGGATCGATCTGTTCCTGAGGACACAGTCTTCATAATCTAATTACCTCTTAAAGGTCCTACCTTTCAAACACCTTAATTGGATTTCCTACTTACCACTCTTACAATGGGGGTCAAGTTTTCAATACACGAACTTTTGGGGTACATATTTAACCCATAGCACATCCAATTTGCTGTTAAAGTGAAATCCATAGTCAGAGATAGGGCAAGCAGAACTTACACATGGAAAGAATATAACATGGAGTTAAGGTTACCACCTTCACTCTGATGCCTGGTTACCTGGTTCTCTATAGCAGTGTACTTAACTTTTATTCCTGGAAATACACCTTCTTGTTACTGGGAGGCAGTGTGAGAGGAAGTGGAGTTTTAACATTTATTTAACTAATAGAAGACAGAAAGGCTTAAGGAATCTGTAGTTCATTGAGTATATCCATATAACCCATCATTGGTCATACCTAATTTTTTAATATTTAGTCTAGACAAAAATCTCTCAAGGTGGAAATTATCATTCTTAACTACTACTGATGAATCAGTGTCTCAGAAAGGATAAAAGATTTCCCCTAGATCACACCACTTAAAATTGTCAGATACTAGGTTCTAATCCAGTTTTTAAAGTTTCCTAGTGATACACGTGTGTTCCAGCCTCTTTCATTTCTGATTTCTGATGTTACCCCACTGACTAGTCTCCTTTCGCATACCACATTATCATAAATGTGATGTTGTTTTGATTCTCACATCCCTTTCCATAGTACTTTCCATAGTACCACTACCATGAGAATGTGTGTGTGTTGGAAGGGAAATTATTTTACTAAATTTCAAAGATTTTCAGGTGTTTCAATTAATATGCTAGAGTTATATCATTTTTGAAAATTTCTCAGCCATTTCCCCAATCAGAAACTTGTTACTTAGTTGTCTTTTGCACTGGCCAAAAATATCATTGAGCTGCTGTCTCTTCTTTTCTGGTCTCACCTTCCTGTACTTCCCCTAGCACCCAGTCCCCGGCGACCATTACAACACGGTTCGATTCAGTTTTGGTTTTTCTTTTCTTTTTGCTTTCCCCCCCTGAGATATTGAAGCCATTTTCTTGGTGTTTTTAAAAGTTTCATTCCCAGGAGGAATTTGTCTTTTCCTCTTTGAAACATACATAAAGCACTTCACGTAGTCCCTGACACAGAGTAAGAGGCCAATTCTCTGTAGCTTTACAAACTGCAGGGAAGAAACTTAAGGACATTGGCCACTCTATGGGGAAGGAGATACTCATAAAATATGGCTAAAATGTATGCATGTGATAATGTACGCTATGTATAATTCCAATTCCTCTCTCTCTACCTCAACCCTTTTTTTCTCCCACATAAGAACACATAAAAAAGTGATATTGACCTTGTTATAGGGACACATTTCAAGTGGCTCTAATTTACATTTTTAAAAGTTAATGATGTGAAAAATCAAAGGTAATCTTTTGTGCACATATGTGAGAGATTCTAATACCTGATAATTGAATAGCTCTTTGAAATGTAGAGACAATTTCCACATCTATTGCCTTGTGTGAACTTTGGCCATTATTTTCTCCAGTTGATTTCAGTACCAAGGCTTATAGATGGTAGAGGGAGGTGCCCAAGACTGAGCAGCTGGTAGGTAATGAAGGGTCCTGGGTCTCCTGCCTCTGGTTAGATGTTCTTTTTCTCACATAATGTGGGCCCAGTAGGGGTGGAGGAAATAGATCGTTGTGAATTTTCAGTGAGATAACTTGTAAAAGTGCCTGGCATAGTCTTTATTTTAGGAAGAATTTAATAGTTGTTCCCCATTTCTGTATGGCTCCTTATTTAAAAAGTAAGGTTAATGTGTTGAGTGTACACGTGGATGTATGAGAAAACTGCTACAAACTGACGGATTGAAGGTGTGACTCAACACTTTTAAGTTTTTTTTTCTTTTTTTTTTTTTTTTTTTTTGAGACCGGCCACACCTCGCTCAGCCAATGAGCGCTGTGAGCGCACCGGTCATCCCTATATAGGATCCGAACCCGCGGCGGGAGCACTGCTGCACTCCCAGCGCCGCACACTCCTGAGTGCGCCATGGGCTCGGCCCAACACTTTAATTTTTTAAAGGGTTTCCAAGGGGACAGTGTATAAAGCAAGAAGATAACCCCCCCCAAAAAACAGATTTATAATACCCCTCCTAAATCTAGCAGCACCACACTAGAAGGAAGGGGGGAGAAAAGGAAAGGGGAAAGAAGGCAGGAAGGCAAGAAGCCCTATGAACAGGGAAAGTCTTTTGAACAGGGTAGTTGGGGGAGAGATCTTTCAGTTGAATCTTTGAATAATAGATAGACATGGGTAGGTAATGGATAAGAGAGGGGATATTCCAGCAGAGAAGAGTCATAAGATTGAGAATATGAACCTCAAATTAACATGAATACTCAAGAGGCCAAATGAAGTCGCTGTGGAAGAAATGTTAGATAAATGTAAATAAAATTTACTGTAGAACCACGGTAATGGATAAGAGAGGGGATATTCCAGCAGAGAAGAGTCATAAGATTGAGAATATGAACCCCAAATTAACATGAATACTCAAGAGGCCAAATGAAGTCGCTGTGGAAGAAATGTTAGATAAATGTAAATAAAATTTACTGTAGAACCATTGTGGGAACTTTTGACGGGCATTTGGTTAGTAACCTGTGTTATATACAGTACCTGCTTTTCCATCCATCCGTGGCTCCATAGATAATGTGGCTACACTCCAGTACCTTTTGTGATAGTTCTGAGTAGTGACCTTCTAAGTGGAACTAATTTTGAAATGATCTAACTAAATCTAGTCTTCCTCTCTTCAACAGTCATGAAACTGGAAGTTTCACCCATTTTTTTTATAAAGAAAGCTAACCTTTCCACTTTCAACAGAGTTTCTTACCACTGACACTGTGGGAGGATGACCATTTGTGGAATTCTGACTAAGAGATGAAATTGTGGTCATAATCATACTTCATGCTAATCAGTATTATAGATATTTAAAGTGCTTTCATCGATGCTGCCTACCCAACCAAGTACATTTACATGCATCCTAGAAAGACTTTCTGTAGCTGAAATAATACCCAGGTAAGAGTGCTACTATTAATAAAATATGTCGGGAATATCCCAGAAAGACTAACATTAAAGAAGTATAAAATGTAGGTTTTTCTAATACAATGACCTAATATGTTCCTATTACAAGTCTTCCTATTATTTAAACAGCTGAACTGGCAGCTTTAAGACCCTTTAAAAGTTAATGGTGGAATTTCAGTGAGGCTCTTGAGTCCATATGTGTTTTAATGAATGTTTTAATTACTGTATTTTATACTTGTCCTTATATGTGTCTAGAATTATGTTTATAACTACCCATATAAATTACATTATTGTAAATCCTTATGTCTAACTTTTTGTGATTGAAATAGCATTGTATTTCACTTTTACTATTTTTCAGGATGTCTGTAATGTTTTCAGTTGTACAATATACAATATTTTCACAGGTTTCGGTGCTCACGTAAAGAGTCCTCCCAAACACTATGAGGAAAGTGACTTGCCAACTCTTTTCTTTATGAACTTGTGCTTTTCTTGAAGTGTATTTTGGCCTGAAAGAGAAAAAAAAAAAGACAGAAATATATTTTAGAATGTCTCAGCCATTTTATCTGAGTTTCTCAACAAATATTCATTTAATATCTATGGTTTATAAGGCCCTGTTTAAAAATATTATTGACTTTAACAAAAGTTGTTTTAGATTAGGAATAATCTGTACTTTTTTTGAATTCTGTATTTTTTGAGAGATTTATGTAGTTATGTAATAATAATATTAAAAGTATATAAAAAATCTACAGGCAATTTCTTGTTTTATTTCTTCCTCTTTCCCTTCTTCTCTTTCTTCCGTTCTCCCTTCCTTTCTTTTTCCTTCTCCTCTGCTCTTTTTTGCCTTCTTAGCTTAGAATAACAGTTAATAAATTTGACCCTATATTCCTTAGATTGGATTTATTTATCCACATACCTGGAGGTCAAATCAGGCCACTTAGTGGCAGCATCTCCGATTTCAGAAAATTTGAACCTGACTCTTATCATAGAATAGTAGAATAGAGTTTTAACACCAAGACCTGTAAAATAATATGTGTATTTTAAAAAGACAGACTCAGTCTGTGAATTCTGATCATGACGCTCATTATCGAAGACCTTTAATAAGTGACAATCTGAAGTGAATATAATAATAGGCCACATGCAGTGGAAAAGCTCTGGTACAAAAGCCTATTCAAGTATTTTTATTACATGGAAGTAAACACTGTAAGTGAACTTTGTCAGTGGCTGTAATATGAAATTAAATGAAATGTAAAATATGTATGAGATAAAAAATGTAATATGAAATATGTCTTTTGCATCACATAGATTAAGGTCTAGGAAAAAATCTCCATTTAGGGAGAAACTAAAAGCAGTGATGATGGAGAAGATGCAACATGTTCATTAGATGCTGGAAAAAAATGCTTGACATACTTTTGCAACCTTACTTGTAGAGTGTGAAATAGTGAAAAATTAAAACTGTGTTTAAATTATATAAATTTGCAACCTAGAAATCAAGATTTAAATCCTTATATGACTGAAACTAGAGATGTATTTAGTTGAATATATCACCTCTAAGAGAAATTTTTTTTTAAAAAAGGACAACTCAGATTTATAATTAAAAATAAATGCTAATTCCTCAAGGAGCATCTGTCTCTGGGCTCCATTTCCTGAGAAATTACGTAACTGTTATACATCAACATGCCAAGGAAAAGGAGTCAGAGGAGGGTGCTGGAAAATGGTGATGAAGAGGGTGCTGATTTAAACCTTATCACCTTCTCAGGATTGTTTGGCCTGCTGTTCTGGTTCCTTCCTCAGGAAGCTGAGATGTGCATGGCTACCTCTGGATGAGTCATCAGCTTAGGCTCACTAAGCCCTGTGGAGGCCTGGTAGGGAAGGATTCTATGTCAGAAAATCTGTGACACTCAATGACACTCATGCATGGCTTTGGCTGGTCAGCACAGTTGATTTGGATCACACAAAATGAGGCTGAGTTTAGAGGTTTGATCCGTGTATGGGCCAATTAGTTTTTTCTCACAGTGATCACAGACTGAACATCTAACCCTGATCAGCCTAGCCAGGTGTCTTGCACATATGAGCCACTCATGAGAGAAGGAATAAATTATTATGTATGTATTAACAAAAAAGTCCCCTCTCCTGGAAAAATAACTCAAGTACATTGTCTTCACTTTGTTAGCACCAACTTCATTTATTAGGTATACCTGATTAGATTCTTCAGAAAATTAAAGTGATGGTTCAGATGGAATTATCATTTACAATAAAATAAATATTCTTAAAATCACGTTGTTATTAATACTTTCTTCACATAAATCACTTCTTTAAATAGATAAAATTAAAGTACTGAAAGGCTAAAATATTAGGCTTCAAAACCATAGGTGACCACTAGAGATAGTTTAGACACTCCTTGCAGAATGGTAATTCTGGTAACATTTCATTACCGAAATACATAAAAAGGTGGATTTATCTCAGGTGAGATTATGCAGTGGGTACATGTTGTGCAAGTAATGCTTGTGTTTTCCATTGGAAAATCATCCCTTCCTCACTATTAATCCACATTTTTATGTAGTCTGATCTCATTTTTGAGATCTAGGAGTAGCCATAGAATTCACTCCTGGCCAATGGAATTTAACTAGTGACATTTTGGGGAACTATTGGAAAAGAGAGATTTTCTTCTCTCTTGATTACTTAGGTAGCAAGATAATAGGTGCTGCCAGGGTCACTAGAAGGAAAGGAATTACGTGAAAATATGGCTACATGGAAAAAAGCAAGGACAAGATATGGGGAGGGGTGGTGGTGGGACAAAAACAAAAAAGTGTCCTGATGACGTTTTTGAGCCGCTGGATACAACTAAACCATGAAGGTAAGCTTTGGGACTTCAGAGATTTATGAAGTCCATAAATCTTATTCCTTTTCTTTGTACTTGAATCTATTTGATTGTATTTCTATAACTTGCAAACTTAAAATTTTTTACTAGTAGAAATAAGAATCAGAACTTTTATTTACTCTAGCAAATGTTTATTGAAAACCTACTTTGAGCTTTAGACTTAATCACTCAGCTGTTTTTTATAAAATCTGATAGAATATTTTCATATTAATTATATGAATTATATTAACGTATGTGAAGTATATTTTCAGAAAAAAATGACAAAATAATCAATCATGTTTCAATATAATAATAAAATAAATAAATAACATAAAAATTAACATCTCCAAGCAATGAGAACACTCATAAATTTTTCTTCTATTCTTGCAATAGCAATCATGCAACATTTTTATTTTAAAGATCTAAAATGCTAACATAGGCACACAGTGTTTTAAAATTGAAATGCAAAATTACAACAGGAATATTTAAGCAATGAGGCTGAAGTGCCTAACCCTTTTTAAAAATTTTCTTCTTTTGTATCATTTAATCTGCCATGTCAGCCAAGCTAGAAAGAAGCAGTAAAGCTCAATGTACTTGATCACATGGAATATGCCATCTATTGCAAACATATTAAATGTCATAACTGGTACTTTCATATTCTATTGATTTTCACTATGTCTCATGAATAGAAAGATTAGTTCATATAGACAGAGGTTGTAGTATAGCAAATGACATTTTTATTTAAAAAATAAATTATGGGGCCGGCCCAGTGGCGCACTGCTACAGTGCGCTGCTTGGGAGCACGGAGGCGCTCCCGCCGAGGGTTCGGATCTCACATACAGACCGGTTCCCGCTCACTGGCTGAGCGAGGGGCGGGCGCAACACCAAGGGTTGCGATCCTGTTGCCGGTCCCGGTCCGGTACGGGCGCGACACTGAGGGTTGCGATCCATTGCCAGACATGAAAAAAGACAAAAAGGAAAAATAAAATAAAATAAAATAAATAAAAAAATTATGTAATGTCCTTTGCCTATTGGTGTTACACAATCATATAATATCAACATTATCTGTGAATTATAATGGATCAATAATGTAGAAGACAGAATAAAATATCAAAATCAAGTCAAACTTGAGCAGGGAATGGTATCATCTTTTATGAGGTATTAACATTCAAATAACCGTTAGGCAAGAAAAAGCTTTAATTCTAGTTTCTCTCTCCTTTTTAATCTGGATATCTAAAATGCATAAGACTTAATAGGAAAACTATAAAATAAAAACTTTAAGAGATTAAGTGCAATTTAAAAGGGTAAATGGCTAGAATAAAAGTCAGAATGGAGCACAATTTTGATACCACCTTCTACATTGTTATTCTTTGTGCAACCTCTCCTCTTATGGGTGAGAACTCTTTAACAGAGAACAAAGTGCTGTCATGATTTTTGTCTCTTCCTTCCGTCTTTCATATTATGGCTGTATGTCACATTCCCCTTCAGACTTTCCCTGTCAACCTGAGTAGTTGCTAATGCAGAAGGTTCTTTTACGTGGCTGCTGGTGGGAGGAGTGGGGGTCATAATTCAGATGCGATGCTTTCCTTTGGGTCAGTGTACAACTTTCTATCTTATCTAACAAACAAATGGCAGCTCTAGATCAGAAGGATCAAGATCAAACCCAAACACCCTAAATGGATGGATTTCCTTTTCTTTTTTCTCTTACAGAAGAGGAAATATCACTTCCCCACCCCTTCCTCTGAAAATGCATAACCTGCTCCTCATGTCCTGGGACTTGGAGAGACACTGGATAGAACCAACAGCTCAGCTGTCTGCCCATGGTTTTTATACTCTTAAATTAACATACTTCTTGACCTCACTGATAACCCTCAAGGCAAAATTATATCCATTTCCTCAGGGTCCAGATCTAGTGACTTTTGTCCAGAATAAATCCCAAAGCCCCAAATGACAAAAAGGAAATTCTTCACACACCATAAAAAAGAAATTAAAAAAAAATTTTTTTTTTGTTTTTTTTTGTCTTTTTCGTGACCGGTAAGGGGATTGCAACCCATGGTGTGGTGTTGCCCACACTGCGCTCAGCCAGTGAGCGCACCGGCCACTCCTATATAGGATCCGAACCTGCGGAGGGAGCGTCGCTGCGCTCCCAGTGCCGCACTCTCCCGAGTGCACCACAGGGTCAGCCACCCCCCCAAAATCTTAATAAACAGAATTAACTTTTGTCCAATTCCCAAGACAAAAAGTATATGTTTACGTACACATGTGCACTTATGTGTGTGTGAGACTTGACTCCTTGTCTTCTGATACATGGATGACATTTGCCTAGGACAACTACCCACAGTGATATTTCAAAACCATCTCCTCAACAACTATGTATGTTGACGACTCTTTGGTTCATTTTGTCTAAATGGAGTAATAATAAGTTTAAACATAAACTCTAGTCACCTTGTTTGGTTTTTTCCACCACATAAGCTTTGTTTCATGATAGGATTAGTATGATCATAGAATGACTGTTCATTGCTTCATGTTAAATAAAGCCCTGTCCCTTGTATTTCTGACTATCTGTTCAAAATCCACTCATTATTCTAAAACATCTACCCCAAAAGATACAAGCTTTTTCTTCTTTCACCCCTATAACATTTAATACTGCCTTTCCAAAGTGTACATTATGCTTTGTGTTAATACTATTTGCATGCAAATACGAAATTAATTAGTCAGCTGTTAGGGTCAAGAAACTGTTTCTTATGCATTTTTAAATCCTCAAAACAAAAGCTTATTCATTACGAAAAGTGAATTGTAAACCTACTTTGAATTGAATTCTAAATTGTACTCTACAAAATATTAGAATTGTTAGTGCTTTATAAGGTACCATTCACATTTCTAGTCTATTGCAGCTGTTTGTCTTTCTGGTTTTAAAGTTTTTATTTCTCTGTAGGCTAACTGATGAAGCGTATACCCTTGTCTAATCATGTTACTAAGTTATATTAACAAGGTGGAGGTTGGATATCCTGCAACTTCCTTTGGTTTTAGCTGCATAATTTATGGGAAGAAAAACTATTTGGGATTTTACCATGCTCTTGTGAGTGAACACCACCTATCTGAGAATGTGTAGTAAATTGACACAATGAATTATTGAGGTAGGGTTC
The DNA here is from genome assembly GCF_000696425.1 of Galeopterus variegatus. Classification (NCBI taxonomy): domain Eukaryota; kingdom Metazoa; phylum Chordata; class Mammalia; order Dermoptera; family Cynocephalidae; genus Galeopterus; species Galeopterus variegatus. The sequence continues at coordinate 22,626 of NW_007731137.1, read as the reverse complement.
CAGGGCATTCATAGGGAGGAGTTGATGAATTACTTAACCCATCAATTTTACAGCCTTTTTCTCTGCAGAATAAGACTACTTAATGACAACTAGTGACTAGAATTTATTGATTAAGGAATTTAAGTGCATGTTTAAGGGAGAGATCCCAAAATGACTGATGTTCTTTGCCTTGGTGTAAACTTTATAATGTTTAGTTTTTTCTTTTTAAAAGTTAATACAAGATTGCTAGGGCAGGAGCACTTAGAAATATCACAATGTATACTCTGCACACACTGTGACATTAAGAAGAATGGGAGAGCGACCAACAGGAGGAAGACAGAAGAGAATAACCACAACCCAGCAGAGACAATATTTTTCTGGGGTTTGAACATAGAGGATGAGTATAACAAAGCTTTCACTAACACCCGCACTTGGGTATTCATATCATCAGAGACAGTAGTGGGCAAATTGGAAAAAGAGCTATTAATTTTGTATTCTACTCACCTTCTCTCTCAGTTTATGACACATTCTTTTATCCTATGCTGGAATCATGTGATATTTTCTGCCTGTGGCAACTATCAAGTTATTCACTTATAATTTCACTGATTCTTTTTCCCAATATATTTTAAGCACCCACATCCTTCATACATAACAATGGGTAATAGGGGTAGAATGATTAATGAGACAAGGTCCCCGCTCTCATAGACAGGATTAATTTTAATTAATTAATTAAAGACAGGATTAATTTTAATTTTCTGAAATAGTCTATCTCCTATTTCCAAAGTAATTATACTTTCCATTCATCCAGAAACTTGAAAACTGATGACTCTTGCTTTATGAGTGAGCTTCATGGTTCTGTAGATGTTGTTTTGGCCTTTAGCTCCAGATTTCACAAATATTGCCTAGAGATTCTTAGATTTTGGAGAATACCATGGATCATATCATTTTCCGTTAATGGTGTTTAAACCCCAAAGCTTTGAAAACCAATAATATTGTTTTTGGCATTTAAAACACTTCTCAAAAATTCAACTTACTAACAAAATAACTGGATACTATGTTTTTCTTAATATTTGAGTATTGAGTCTGAGGGCGTACCAGTGGGAATGAGGTCTGGGTGCATATGTTGCAGAGTTTTGAAAGGAGCATATTTTGCCTCTACTTTGAAGATGCTGCTCCTTTGACAAGACAGTTATTTGGGTACAAGAACTTATTTTTGAAGTGGCTCTTAGTAGTTTCTTGGCTATTTTGCTAAAATTTCTCAAAGGCTATACAAATGTAGCTTTCTTGGAAAATAAATCTTTCTTGGATGGAAGAAATGTTCCAATACTGATTTCCTGAAAGTACCATAGAAGGTATCTTGATGCTATAATTGGCTCCTGGTAGTCACACATCTGGCCTTGTACTCATGATTCAATCAGTGTCTTTGTTAAAGCAATAACATTCCCTGACCCAGAAGATGAAACAGAGACATGATATTCCAAGAAGATACAGGCAGAAAAATCAAAAGGATAATGGTTGAGCTACCTAAAGGAGAGCTGAAAAAACCCCTAGCCTTATTTACTACTCTGTCAAGACAACCAGTTGGACGAAAAAAAAAATTAATAAAACCATAATTCACTGAAAATACTTTTGTCAGGTAGAAAAAATGCGTAATGTAGTGTAAAGAGCATAAATTTTGGAGTAGAACAGCCTCAGGTTTAAATTTAAGCTTCACTGCTGGCACTACTTACAGACCTTCAGTTTCCTCATCTGTAAAGTTGGAAAATATGATAGTTCTTATTTATTACAAGCATTAAATAAGAATATGTTTGCAATATACATATCAGAGCATCAAATGCACTTGACCAACAAATGAAGTCCCCACCTGCCAATAAATGAAAAAAAGTTACATAAAAAACTATAAAGGGAATATTTTACCAAATATGATGCTTTTTTCCTATTGAAATAAAACTTTTGCTTTTGGAAAAATAGCCTTTAAAAACTCCACCAAATAATCAAATGGGGTAAAATAGACTTTTTTACTCATTTCTAACTCTAGTCAAGATTAAACTTCTGGGTAGCACCTGAGCATTTATTCTATTCTTTTCCCCACTGGAATAAGCATACCTTTAAATGTGCCCTGGTGATCAGGAATTGTCTTTACTTCCATGAGCAATCTTTTCCCAGCTGTGTCTGTGTAAGCAACACAAAGAAATATGAAATTCCTTCAGTTATTAGGCTATATCCAAGAACTCCCTGGTTTCTATTTTCATCTAATATGAATCCCTGGTGGATGCAGAAGGAGTATCCAGGTTAAATATAGCAGTTTTTATGAAGAGCTCATCTGAAGAATGGAACATGTTGTGGTTAATGGTGACCTTCCCTGAACTTTGTTATCGGGTGTGAATTTCAGTGAAACTTCATATCCAGTAAACCCTCCCTGGGGAAATCAGTTCTGGACATTGGAACTCTGCCCTCAAGTAGATGGGGCCATCTTTACAGATATACTCCATCAAGGCTCTCCCAATGTCACCCCTATTTGATAACGTTGAGGAGATATGTCATTAGATTTTCTAGTCTAGAGAGTAAAAGAAGAAAATAATAGGAGTCATTTGTTATATTGGGGAAAAAGTACACATATGTGCCTCACGTCATGTAATCTTGATAAGAAATCTTTAAAGAAAGGCTTTTTTATATATACATTATACACATATATTCACATTTGCCATGTTAGAATAGTTTCTGAAATTGCATCTTTTATTTTTGGGTTGAAAAATCATTATCAGAATCTTCATGGCAGTAAATGTTTATGTAGCACTTACTTTATGCCAGATGGTGAATGTAAAAAACACATTACACATATTAGTTCGTGTAATTCTCTCCCCAATCCTATGAAATGGGTATTATAAGTAGCATCATTTTATGAATGAAGAGTCACCTGAGACAGAAGTAAAGTAGTTCTTTCAAGGTCATTGAGCTGGTGTGGCTCACGTCTCACTTTTTAGTCATTCTATTGCTTCATGCCATCATTTCACAAACTTTCTTGGTTCTAAAGTTGAATAAAAAAAGTTAAGTAGAGTGTGCTTCTAGTTTCCCATACAGAATGTTGTATCCAGAAAGTTCCTCCTGTACCGATCCAATAGTTTTTTTGTCAGTGTTGAAAACCAGAGAGGTGTAATTTTGGGAGAATTTGAAAAAAGCGTGTGATTGTCACCTTCCTGGTTAAATGTAGTTTGCAGATTGGTTGCCAAAGTTCTAAATTGGTCCAAAATTACTTAAAAGGAGTCAGAGAGGGAATTTTATTGAGTATTAGGACACTAAAGTTTCTGTTCACACAGTGCCTTCTTTTCAGTGCATAGTAATTCAGATCATTTTTGACGTATCCATGAAAGAATTTATTAAATGGGCATGGTTTTGTAACCCAGGAATTTTATAAGAAAATACACTGTCAACTAATGGAAAATATGTCTGCAGTCCTTGAAGGATGTGACAAGAGACTGGCAGCATTTTTGTGCTATAGCTGCACCTACCGTTCTATTATAGTAGTAGAGGGGATTATGAAGAAAGCTTTTTGGCTTAGGGTGCACTTTTGGAAGTAAAGAGAGACAACAAATTGGAAAGAGAGAAGATGCAAGTGCTTGCAGAGAACACCATAAAAGGAAAATGGCTTACAGTATGTCAAGGCAGATGAGGGAGAATTTTAGTCAGTATCAACAAAATCTGCACAGTTAACATTTTCTCCAAGTCCACCTGCCAGGACACAAATCTAAACAAATGTTTTATGTTATAATTTTGAGTTTGACAAAGGTGAGAGCTATGATCTAATGATGGTCCCAAATACTAAAATGATATGTTTCTATTATTTTCATTCTCCTGTTACTTTTTAAACATATTCTTGCAGATATATGAAATCATACACATTATTTAAAAGTTCTTTGCATCGTAAATACTTAGTATCTCCTGAGATTTTAGATGTTGTGATCTCTTGTTCCATATGCTATTCTAAGATTCCCTATATCAGAGTAAATTTTTGCTTTTACTTTATTTCCTCTGATGGATTTTATTTTTCATTTCTATGTTGGAGGTTGTAGTTCATTTCGTTTCTGCTAACTATTTTGAGAGAATTAAATTAATTTAGGGTCTGTTCCTAGGTGGTATTTTCTATTGATCTTAACAGTCGTTTTGAAGTATGCCTTTTTCTTATAGAATTTGGATTCATCTTTAAAAAGACAAAACATTGCAACAGCTGGAACTAGAGGAAAGACCTTTTTGGGATTTTATTGAAAGATGTACTCCAATTTGTGCATACACTGCACAATAGTATTGAAAATACTGCGCTTATAATCGTGTTTCATATTTTTTGAAGAATTGTCCTTCACAATAGATATACATTTAATTCACTTCATTTTATTGTCTTATGTACATGTTTTACAAAAGAATTGGCTTGTCATTTCAAATCTTTATGATTTCCAACAAAATGCACATCATGGAGTACAATCCCTGTAGCAACTGCACACCACGTCAACTTATGTGTACTTGTAACAGAGAGTAAATTTTATCAGTGCATGTCAACTAAATGGTACAATGAATGTTTTATAGATTCTTAAATGTTTTCTGTTCTGGTTGTTGTATTAAAATTATATACAGAAACAAAATAGTTTTTGAATACTTAGCTTAACATTTTTTCCTTTATATACATTTTTTTTTTCCAAAGCTTGTAGAATAACTTGTTCTCCAAATGCAGAACTTTATTGTAGGGGAAAAACTATGTTTAAAATGCAACAATATTATTAAATAATTTAATTTCCACTATAAATATATAGTAAATGGCGATTCACTATAATAAAAAAAAAACTTTGGAATTATAAGGGGACAATTACCATAGTAATTTGATGCTGCGTTCAATTCAAGGAGCTATGGGGCATAAGCTGGATCATGCCTGGCAGAGGACCACAGAATGTTGACTGGCTTGTAAACCTAACACTGACACAAGGTGAAAAGAATTGACCTAGAAGAGAGTGTTCAGAGCGATAGTGTCAGGATGAGTAGATTCAAACTAAGCTGTTTTTATCAAATCTTACATATAATTCATTATGTAACAATAAGAATAATATTATTGAGCACCTGTTAAGCTCTAGGCACTGTACCAGGAGACAGAGATAAAGTGTTAACTAAGACAAACACATTACCTGCCCACATAGAACTTATAACCTAGACAATTATAATTTCTGATAAGGGATAATCCTGGACTTCCTAAATACCTATAAATTAAAAATATTCACTGGAAAATGTAATTAAAGCTAAAAAAGTGGAGGGCCAAGATTTATGTGTAGAGACCCAGTATGCCAAAGCACACTCTGGAAGATGTCTAAGTCTAAAATCAGAGCCATCCCCAGGACCAGTGGGCAGTGGTTAATTGCCACAGGATCTATGTATTAGGAGCTCCAGATACTATTTTAGAACAACAGCTGTAATTTTAGGAGGAAGTTGATAGAAAAGGAGGGAGTAACTCTATCATCTGATCTTCAAATAAGATAATAACAAAACCCTGAAGCTTTTAGACAAATGGCCAGTTCATAACTATCTCTTTCACTCCTTTTTCTCCATGATTATTAGAAAGAGTATAACACACATAGTTAAGCACATGGACTGTGGCTCCAGGCTGCCAGATTACCAGACAGCCAGGTTTTCAGTCTGCTCTGTCACTTCCCAGCTGTACATTAAGCTGTGCCTCAGTTTCCTCATCTATAAAATGGAAACGGTAATAACACCTTCCTCAGAGGGTTGTGAGAATTAAATATATTAATATCTACAGCACTGCTTAGAGCAGAGACTGCCTGGAACAACAGTCCACAGCCCTTTTAAATTTTAGCTATTGTTGCTGAAGTCACAGTTAGTGGGATAAAAGTATCTCTGGGCTCATGTTCTATGGTTACATATAAACTCATAAACCCTTTACATAGCTAGTTGCCTTCTGAAAAAAATTAAAAGACAAACCATGATTGTCCAAGGCTAGACATTTGTGCCTAGTGATAGCAAGCAAACTCTCACCTTTGTGAAGTCAAAGAAAGTGGAATATGAGTGTAGAAGCTTCTTCTCTCCATTATATTCAAAGCTCTGAGGTTAAAAGCAAGAGGGAAACAAGAAGGTCCAGGGATTCTCTTTTACAATGATTTAACTTTGTTATTGTCATCCGTTAAAGCAATGCTTTGTCCATAGGAGCAAAGCTATATAGGGTGACTTATTTAGAACAGTTACTCTCAACAATGCACAATTCTCTAGAAGCCCTTTGGGAAATGTTTTGGGGCATTTAATTGTCATGAGAAGAGGAGAAGCATTGCTGTTATTTAGTGGGCAATTGCACGGGTTGTTAGATGCTTTGTATTTGTATGGGGATGTCCTGTGCAATGACTAACTACATTGTTCTGCATGACTTTCTAATGTTCCATCAAACATCCATACAGGTAAAAGACCTGCTCATAAAAAAAACAAGCCTGATAAAATCAAGTATTTTTGTGACTGGTTTTAACACACACAGATTTTTTTCAAGTAATGTAACTACCATGAAGTTGAAGAAAGATTGTACTTTGTTGTTAAGAAGTTTTTACCAAGAGTCGTTCACCATTTTTCAAACTCATATCACCAATGGCATTGTGTTTCTCTGGTTTTTAGGTAACAATACAAGATGAATTGATTTTCATTTTTATATGTAGCATTCACAATGATGTTACCTACCAGAACAAGCATCTGTGGTTACTTGCATAGCCATACCTAAACAATTTACATATTGAATGTATAGAATTTGTTATGAACTAATTTAGTAGTTTCTCCTTCATTTTACAGTTAAGACATGAGATATATATGTGTATATATTATCTCATGTATATATGCATTATATATGTTTACATATAAAATCATGTGTTAGTAGGTCATATTACCTGTGAATTTCATATCTAGAGAATAAAACTGGCATTATAAAAATATTTGTTGTATGAAGGATATGAGTCAGATGCCATTGAGAACCGATGACTTGGAGTCTTGTACCCAGATGGATAGTTCGGTATACTGAAAGTTTCTAGAAATAGTTCTGGCTGTATTATATATTTTTTCTGCAGGATAATATGTTCCAGACTTTACTTGTCTTTAGTTACTGTGTGTGTGTTGTGTGTGTATGATGATGAACTATCAGTGAAGTAATTAAGGATTTCAACAATTTAATTTAATATATAACTACTTGTTTTGTATTTTTTGTCTTTTAGTAAAAAATAAACTAATAAAAAATACCAAATCCTGGGGTAATTTACTAATTGGCTTCTCCTTAATTTCTTTTTAGATAATTTAGGAATACCATTAAACACAAGTTTATTGACTAGGTACAGTAGGCAATGATAATGCTGGGAGAGTTAGCAAACTTATTAACCAGAAACATGATCATTCAGGTCATTCAATAAACAATTTTTAAGTTTGCTTCAGTAAAACAACATTCCATCAGAAAGTTGCCATCCTTTAACTCTGATTATATTGTCGTGTTTTTACAAACTGCTCTGTAAAAATTCTGAATTTAAATCTTTGCAGTGACACGGAAAACTCTATGTTTGGATTTATATATTTCAATTCCAATAATAGTTTTATAAATGAAAATAAAGGCAATAAAACTAACCATGGTATGTTATGAAGCAATCATTACAGAACTATGCAAAATTGATTATATAGAACATCAAAACACTTTAGAATTGACTTTATCGGAAAAATCTTATTAAGAAAAACACTACTGGCAAAAGGAGGAATATGAAAACAATAGGAATATACATGACAGCTAATGAAATAGAAAATGGAATATAAATGTCATGTTAAAATGTGAACTAATAAAATGCAATACTGCTTGTTTATGTTACTATATGAGTATCTTAATGGAGAGAAAAATCTTGAAATGTCATGGAGATGAACTGGATGCCTCAGATTCATTTCCTGTGATGATTAATGAATAATTATATTCCGTCTCAGAAGCATATCTTCCCAAGTATTTGCATTTGGTGTGCCCTTCCTCCAATAAAATATTTTCCAGCGATACTCTGTGTGTGTGTGTGTGTGTGTGTGTGTGTGTGTGTGTGTGTCAGGGGGTGGTGGTGGTATTTTGTGTGAGTTGCTCTGGTACTATACTAATGTCCACCAACCATTCATCTGAATGATTTTAAACCCAAGTGATCACCTTTGCCTGAATCTGTTCACGGCATTTAAAAAATATGTAGCTATATGGCAATGGATTACAAATAACCTTGAGAGCAAGGGCTTGTGTGTGTCAGGGGGTGGGGGGTGGGGTAGCGGTGGGGAGTCAAGATTGAGATCTGGAAATAGAAGACAGAATAATATAAAACACTAGGCAGTGCAATACATAGTAAATACAGACAGTGCACATCAGCATATTTCAAGGACTTAGAATAGAATTTGAAATCTGGAACTTTCTGTAAGGTATACTCTTAGAGATTCAGTTAGTGATTTAATAAAAAAGAGAGGTTTTTTTTTGTTATTTTTTATAAGCTCCTCAGATGCCTTGCAAAGCAATTGGGATTTCAAGGTAGTCATGAAAACAATGAGGAAGGATTTGACCCACCATTGTCAAGAAAGGAATCTTGTTCAAAGAGGGCATTCTGTCTCTTGGATCTCTTGTGTCTAGCTTATAGTTCTATGTTTTTCATGGGCTGTGGGATGCAAAAATCTGGAAGTGTGTTTTTGATATCCTGTCCTCTCTTCCCTTCTTGGGAATATGGACTTTGCTTCAGGTTATTCTCAGCTTTTCTATATATTCATCTTCTCCTTCCCTTCTCCACATTTTTTTTATTTTACAGTATTATATTGAGATATAATTTAATATAAAGAAAAATGCACAGATCTTAAGTACTGCATGATGATTTTTAACATATACACCCATATGAACACCCCAAGATCAAGATATTAAACATATCCATCACCAAGTTTCCTCATTTCCTTTCCCAGTCAGTCCTTACCTCTGGCCTGACCCTCCCCACCTCACCCCCAGCAACTACTCTTCTGATTTCAATCACCATAGATTAGTTTTTCCTGTTCTTGAACTTCCTACAAATTACATCAGATAGTATGTGTTTTTGTGTGTCTGGTTTCTTTTGCTCAGTAAATATTTTTGAGATTCATTCATGTTGTCACGTATCAGTAGTTACTTAAAATCTATGGAGAAATGTGTACCAATAGAAGAGTGGTTTAAAGAACCTCCATTGCAACCCTGAGTTCCCAAGATTTCAAATTGAGGCTTTTTGATTCCAAATTCAGGGTGGATTTTTTGTACCTTAGTTCATTCATGGTGAGTGTCTATCAGGATTGGAAGGCATAGGAAAGTGCAGAGAATAAAATAATTCTATAATTAGATTTTGAGTCAGTGAGTATTATTTTGGTTATTTTCATTATAAGTTGCATCAAGTCTCAAGAACAACAAACTTCAAAGCCATAGATCTGGAGCAGAGCAAGCCACAAAATCCAGCAAAAGTCCAAATTGATTGAAGAACCAGCCCCAAAGTCAAGAGAGCTCACATATTTTCTGACATCTTCCATTTTTTGCTCTCAGAATACATTCCTTTTCTGTATTAATCTTTGTGTAGTGTTCCTGACATTTTAATATTCAACAATCGTTGTCTTTACTGTTTCTCTATCATAAATCAAATCCCTGTTAAAAATTGAAGCTTTGAAAAGAAGGAAATCTTACAGTATCCATCAAGTGGATGAACCTTGAAGACATTATAGTGAGTGAGATAAGCCAGTAACACAAGGACAAAAACTACATAGTTCCACTTACACAATGTGTCTGAGTAGTCACACTCATAGAGTTAGAGAGCAGAATGGTGGTTGTTTGACGCTGGGAGTAGGAGAAAATGGGGAGTTGCTAATCAGGTGGTATAAAATTTTGATTATGCAAAATGAGTAAGTTCTAGAGATCTGCTGTACAACATTGTACATATAAGAAACAATCCTATATTGCACACTTAAAAAATCTGTTAAGTGGGCCGGCCCCATGGCTCACTTGGGAGAGTGCGGTGCTGGTAGCTCCGAGGCTGCAGGTTTGGATCCTATATAGGGATGGCCGGTGCGCTCACTGGCTGAATGTGGTGCAGATAACACCGTGCCAGGGGTTGCGATCCCCTTACTGGTCAAAAAAACAAAAAAAAAAAAAAAAGAAAAAAGAAAAAATCTGTTAAGAAGGTAGATCTCAAATTAAATAAACAAAAAGATTCCATGAACCACTTAAACTTTAATAGAAACTAAAAAATGTAAATTCAGGCATGCTTGTTTTAGCCAAAGATTAAACCTTAGAAGAAAATATCAATAGAAAATGCTGTCAATAAATAAGTTTCTTTAATACATAGTGAATAAAGTATCATCAACATCCAAATTAACTAATTAATTTAAAAGAATATATAATAATTTGAAAGCAAAGCTTTGGTCCTGGAATACTTTATAATCTAGTTGCTCTTGACTAAAGTAAAATGATTCAAGCAATAATTCAGATATCAGATTTGAAACATTTACTTTCTAGTAATTACATTTGTTTTGTAATAGCATATTTTAGGGGGAAATCCAAATCATCCTAGGAGAATATTAAAAATGCTTTAGGGAATAAAAATATAATTTACTAGGCCATATTGTAGTTTCTGCATTGTATCGATTATAGTAATCCTGGATCTTATGAAAAAAAAAGGATTCATGGTAAAGTTACTTTCCATCTTCCCCTGTAAATTTTCAGGTTGAATGTTCATCATACTCTCCCTTCTCTGCCTCCCATCATCTGCACAGTTCCCACTTCTACTATCAAACATGCAGCCAAGTATCTGATCCTAACCCACATGAAAGGATTTGGTAGAGTTGTTTCCACCAGGACAGGCCTCTTGTTTGTAGTCCGCGATGCATCACACTTTTGGGATGTGTTAAGAGGAGTAATGAGGAAGGAGGTTATTAGGCCCCACATTTTGGATGTGCATTATCTTTTAATTCTATTTTTCCATGAGCTTTTTAAGTACCCTTCAATCTTAACTATTAATGGCTGTTCAGATATTTACTTGTTCAGGAATTAACAAGAAAGGAGCGTAGAAGTAACTTTTTATTCCTTTATTTATTAAGAATCAATGTTTCAGACTCTATGAGGTTCTTTAAATTTCGTCATGAAGTAAACATAATTTTATATAAATATAATATTATACATGCTGGTCACTTTTAAAAAGGAATTTATTTTTTGTCTTTTTTTTTTTGTTTCATCTCTTCTCTTTCCTCTCCATTTCTGTATCATCTTTGACCCTCACCATAGCTCATGTCCACTAGTTATTTTCACCCTGCCTTATATACTTAAAAAACAAACCTATCTACCTACATATACCTACATATCTTTTTTTTTTTTAAATTTTTTTTATTTTTTTTTTATTTATTTTTTTTATTTTGTCAATATACACTGTATATGATTATTATGGCCCGTCACCGACACCTCCCTCCCTCCTCCCTCTCTCCCCTCCCCCCCAAGAATGTCCTTTGCGTTTGCTTGTTGTACTCAGCTATAAAAACTAATGAGATACTGCCATTTGCAACAACATGGATGGACCTTGAGAGAATAATATTGAGTGAAACGAGTCAGGCAGAGAAAAAGAAATTCCACATGTTCTCGCTCATTGGTGGGAGCTAAAAAAAAAAAAAAAAAAAAAAAAAAAAAAAAA
>NW_007731137.1:4221-9986 GCF_000696425.1 Galeopterus variegatus | reverse complement strand
AAAAAAAGAAAAACAAACAAACTAATTCACCCACATACACACACACACACACACACACACACACACACACAAAAAAAAAAGACCGGAGGGGGGTGGGGTGGGGAAGAAGATATACCTACATATCTAATCTAACATTATCATCTATCTATCTGAAGACATACAGAGAAGTCATTTTTGTTATTTTGCAAAAAATGGAATCTTCTTACACAAACTTTTCTGGATCATGTTCTTTCTCTCGGTGCTGGTGTAAAACTTCCCATGTCAGCCACCACCATCTGTGGGGTGGGGTGGGTGGGTGTAAAGGCAGAGGAGCCCTGCAGAGAGAACACTCATCTACTCTTCTTCACTCCTGTCCTTGGCAGGAGACTTGGAATCATTTGAGACAATTCTAATTAGTACATTTGGCTCCAAGGTATCTACTACTCACAGCTCTTTTTGGAGACTGTGCTCACTGTTTCATTTAAAGTACAGAAACCAGTTAATCTTGTTTTGAGTACACTTTTTCAAAAAAATCTTGGGTCCTGGTGTTTGGACTTTTCCTCACCACTTGACAGAAGCCCTGTCCTCTCTTTCTGGGCACATGCCCACTTTGCTGGACATTGGCAGACCTCTTCTGTCATAACCACGTTGTAGGAAGGAGTTTAATTAACATAATGCAGGCTGGCAGTATTAAATAGCATTTGGAAAGCTGAAAATTCCCACAAAGCCCAGCCTGTTAAATGTCGTTGGCCTCATTCGTGATCAGCTTAGAGCAGAGAGGAGTCCTTCTGTCCTAAGCTGTGGGGGGCCCTGTCTCACGCCTGTTCTTGGCACTGTGAGATTCACACTTATGGCAATCTGGCCTCTCCTTGTGTTCGTCGCCCCGTCCCGTAATGGGTTTTCTTCTCTTTCGTGCACTCTCAGCAGAATGAGCCAATCCCTCAATTACCCTGGAGTTGGAAACAGACATTCCTGCTCTCCTTTGCTCTTTCATTGTGCTTTTCTCAAGTGGAAAAACTGCAATAACAACAAAAACCTGGATCTCCTATTGCAAGATGCCAGAAAACCTTCTGCAGTTCTGAGTTACTAAATTTTTATTCAGTGTAGTAATAGGTCCAACAAATTCCCTACAATTCTCACAGTTTAAAACAAAATACGTTGTGTCCATTTTCTGCTTATTAAACAAATGATTTGATCTTGTACAAGTAAGACGTAGGCAACAGTTATAAGGGACAACTATCTTCCTACAAATTTTTAGACATCAGAAAAAAGAGACAATGGAAATTTAGAATAAGAACATAGAGAAGCTGCAATAGAAAGTTACTGAAAGATCAGACTTGGTGAAGAGAATCAGGACCCATTTGCTTTAGAAGTAAGTTTGCATTTAAAAAGACATTAATAAAATCAGAAAGACAGTATTAAAATAATACCAAATGCACCCAAGTGTTTGTGGGAAAATGAATGAAATCTTTCAAAATTTGAAACAGCCTTTCATTGCTATAATCATAGTAACGTGACCCTGCCTAGTACAGCTGTTCTAACGACATGGGTAGCCAACAGTGAAAATATTAGCACCCCAGATTTTCTTCACTGTTTCTTAGATTTAAAAATTTGAGTTTACACATTCTTTCTTCTCTGCTCCCTTTAAAGCAAGCTAGTCCCCTTTAACTCCATGTCAGAAATGTGTGCTGACAGCCTGGTCTATTTTTGCACACTTGGAGGATAATTCTCTTTTGAGCTGTACAGTATGTCTGTGCTTTACAGGGGCTTAAACTGGATCTGGGGATTACATGGTTCTGTTTTATTGAAATGGAATAGCTTCATACATACCCATCCAGACGCATTTGTTCATAGTAAATTATCTGGTCGCCATCTCTATATAGTCTGATAAAACAACCCAATGAGCCCTTAAGATTTTCTTTTTCCTTCCAAATATATTTTTCTTTTCAATAAACAGATGTTTTTATTATCTCATTTATTTACTAATTTCCAATCTTCCTTCACAGTTAATCAAGATTTGGAAATAAAGTAAACAGGGCTGGGAATGGCAGAGTGCATTTGATTTTATTAAACAATTTAAGGTTTAAAAGGTTGATCATCATTTCTGGGATGGAGAAAATGCTGAGAGTGACTAGATGATATAAGACAGGGCAGAATTAAAACATCTCTTGTGGTAAATTACAAAATATGATCATATCTTCCCATCCTGGTTCACCCCTTTGAATCTGTGCTGGCCTTGGGGCTTGTGTTGACTCACAGAATGTGACAGATGTGAAGTTGTGTGATTTAAGAGTCAGGGCTCCAAGATATTTTGCAGTTTCAGCTGTTGCCCTTTTGCAGTGCTGGCTTCTTGGATATGTGACTTGTGCAGGCTGACAGGAAACCACGTTGGGGCTGCACTTGGTTTAATGCACTGCTGTCACCATCTTTAAATTCTTAGTTTTTGAACAAGGGAACCCACATTTTTATTTGCACTAAACTCCATATTTTACATAGCTGTCCTATCCCTGATGAAACCCTGAGATCATCATGATCAGGAGAAAACAGTGGAGCCTCTTTAAGAATGAAAGACCACCTGGAGAGGCAGACCCAACTGTCTCAGCCATCCCAGCTGAGCTTTGCACCAGTTGACCCAGAACTTGAATGCAACTGCATGAGTGAGTCCAGTTGAGACCAGCAGAAAAACTGCACAGGTAACTCACAGCACTGTGAGAAATAATAAATTGAGTTTTGAAGTGACTTGTTGCATAGCAATAGATAACTAAAAGAGCCTCAAACAGTCGCAATATATACATCTATAACTTCAGAAAAAAAAGATGTGAATTAAAATATGAAGACAATTGTTTACCACATTAAACCCTTAGATTCTGTTTTCCTAGTGGATATTAATATATTGATAATAAAAGTAAACCAAACATAATTGCTACTTCAAGTTTAGCTTTTAAATGGAGAATATTGCTTAAAAATATGTAAAGATCGCAACCTCAGGACCTCTGGCCTTATTCAGAAAAATTAGTATATTGAAATCTGCATGTGACATGTACTTACAATGATGTTTACATAGACTTATTTTAATACAAAGTTTAGAGAAATCAGAATTCAAGATAAAATCAGAATAAATCTTTATAAAAATATTGTATAATAGCTAGATGAATGAAAAGAAATGGAATTGCTCTAAAATTGTGAAAATTTAAAACAAACTAAAGGCAAAATCCAAATATACAAACATAGCTTTAAAACTGAGTCAAGATAGAGTGTAGCAAGTTGACACAATTAAACATTCAAACAGTGTAAAATAGAAATATTTATAAACCATTTTCATCAAAATGTGAATAATTCTTATTTATAAAATGTTTTCTGAGGAAATTTCTGATAATTACTTAATATAAACTCTTTCCTTAGTAATTATGGACCCTTAGTCCTATAAATTATGACAATGGAAATAGGAACCTATTAAAAATAAGGACATTTAAATTAATTAGGTCAGTCTTTGGTCTGCTAAAAAATTAATTACAAGTTTCAATCCTTTCTAATAGTATTATCTTGAGACATAAAAGGTAATCTATATCATTCTTTAATAAAGGTCTGTCTAGACACTTAGGTTTCAACATGTTTCAAAATTACACTTCACTAGTGAAGGTAATGGAGTGCAAATATTTTCAATATAAGTACTATGGTATCAAGATAAGGCCAACATTTTGCAACACAGGCATCATCAAGAGTAGAGGTCAAAGTATTTTATTTGAATATATTGCCTGTAAAGTTTCTGAGCTTATTCAAATAATGGCTTCCCTCACTTAGTACACATGGATTGCTTTATGAAAGTAACACATTTATATCTATTTAGGAAAAGCAATCTCATATAGAATCACTAAGAGATATCCTGAATAATAAAATAAGTGTGCAATTTAATTTTATTTATAGTTCTTCATGACTATCTTTAAGGGGCCTTGTTGCACGCTTCAAATTTAAATACTGTCTTCTTAGTGCAAGGGTGTTAAACAATCTCACATAAAATACTTGTCTGTATTTTAATTCATACCTAGAGCAATGATCCAGGCCAAAGCTAAAAAGTGAATTACTAAGGACTGTGTTTTGACTCTTTTAAACCGTAAGCAATTAATACAAATAATTTTCTAGGAATGAGAGTACATTGACTAAGTCTATATAAAATAGTTAAATATATTTTGTTTAAAAGAATTTCTTCATGTTCTTAGTGGTCGAAGCCAATCTATGTTTATGTGAAATTTGCTAATTTTGCATGAAGTATGCAATATGTCAACATAAATAGTATTGCATTTGGTGTTTGTTATTTGAATATATGAGACAAGTCCTTAAGCATGAATGAGATACATGCTGGTGTAAGGACTTTTCATTGATTCAGTACCTCAGAGGAGTAGGATATAAAATTTAAAAACAGATTCCTACATTTAACCAGTATACAAAAAGGTGTCCAATGGCCTAAAATGATAACATAATGTCCATGTAGAGGAAAATGCTTTAATAAATTGTGGCATACCTATATAAAGCAATGCTGGAGCTATGTGTTATAAAATGTTAAGAGTTAAAAATATGTAATGTTGAGTTTAAAAATCCATCTCAGGTTATAAAATCATATAAATTATTTTTTAAATGAAAATGTTTATACAAAAATACCTACATAATAGAATATTAAAATTCTTAAGGACAATAAAAAATTAAGACTGTAGTTATCTCTAGAGTATAGAAAAGAAGAGGAATTGGATGGTAACTTACACAAGAGAGCTACAAATGTATTTGGAACATTTATTTCTTAACTTGATTGGATACATAGTTCTTACTTTTAGGATTACCAAAGCTTTTATGTTTACATGAAACATTTCATATAAAATTTTAAGGTAATATATCAAGCATCTATTGCCACAAAAGTGTTAGGTAATGATAACCATAATATCAATGTCTTATTTTTATTTTTATTTTTACTTTTTATATTTTATTATTTATTTATTTATTTATTATTTTTAATTTTATTTTGTCAATATACAATGTGGTTGATTATTATGGCCCATCACCGAAACCTCCCTCCCTCCTCCCTATCCCCCTCCCACTCAAGAATGTCCTTTCTGTTTGCTTGTTGTAACACCTTCAAAAAAATTGTAGTTGTTATATCTTCTTCCCCCGCTCCCGTGGTTTTTTTTGTGTGTGTGTGTGTGTGTGTGTGTGTGTGTGTGTGAGTGAATTTATTTATTTATTTTTAGCTCCCACCAATAAGTGAGAACATGTGGTAATTCTTTTTCTCAGCCTGACTCATTTCACTTAATATTCTTCTCTCAAGGTCCATCCATGTTGTTGCATATGGCAGTATTTCATTCATTTTTATAGCTGAGTAGTACTCCATTGTGTAGATATACCACATTTTTCGTATCCACTCATCCAATGATGGACATTTGGGTTGGTTCCAACTCTTGGCTATTGTAAAGAGTGCTGCAATGAACATTGGGGAACAGGTATACCTTCGACTTGATGATTTCCATTCCTTTGGGTATATTCCCAGCAGTGGGATAGCTGGGTCATATGGTAGATCTATCTGCAACTGTTTGAGGAACCTCCATACCATTTTCCACAGAGGCTGCACCATTTTGAGGTCCCACCAACAATGTATGAGAGTTCCTTTTTCTCCGCAACCTCGCCAGCATTTATCGTTCAGTGTCTTTTGGATTTTAGCCATCCTAACTGGGGTGAGATGGTATCTCAGTGTAGTTTTTCGTTGTTGTTGTTTGGTTTTTTTTCCTTTTTGTCTTTTTTCG
>NW_007731137.1:0-826 GCF_000696425.1 Galeopterus variegatus | reverse complement strand
CCTGTAGTTTTCTTTCTTGGTTATATCTTTACCTGGTTTTGGTATCAAGATGATGTTTCCTCCATAGAATGAGTTTGGGAGATTTGCATCTGTTTCAACTTTTTGGAATAGTTTGCAAAGAATCAGTGTCAATTCCTCTTTGAATGTTTGGTAAAATTCTGCTGTGAATCCATCTGGTCCTGGGCTTTTCTTTGTTGGGAGCTTTCTGATAACAGCTTCAATCTCCTTTTTTGTTATTGGCCTGTTCAGATTTTCTACATCTTCCTTGCTCAGTTTTGGTAACTTGTGTGTGTCCAGTAATTTATCCATTTCCTCCAGATTTTCAAACTTGTTGGCGTATAGTTGTTTATAGTAGTCTCTAATGATTCCTTGTATTTCAGATGGATCAGTTGTAATATCGCCTTTTTCATTTCTAATTTTTGTTATTTGAATCTTCTCTCTTCTTTTTTTTGTTAGCCATGCTAATGGTTTATCAATTTTATTTATCTTTTCACAAACATACTTTTTGATTCATTGATCTTTTGTATTGTTTTTTGTTTTTCAATTTCGTTAAGTTGTGCTCTGATCTTGATGATTTCTTTCCGTCTGCTAGCTTTAGGTTTGGATTGTTCTTGTTTTTCTAGTTCTTTAAGGTGCAGAGTTAGGTTCTTCACTTGCCATCTTTCCATTCTTCTGAGGTGAGCATTTAATGCAATAAATTTCCCCCTTAATACTGCTTTTGCAGTGTCCCAAAAGTTTTGGTATGATGTATCATTATTTTCATTTGTTTCAATAAATTTTTTATTTCCTGCTTGATTTCTTCTTGGACCCATATGTCGTTAAGTAG
>NW_007731136.1:153730-169380 GCF_000696425.1 Galeopterus variegatus | reverse complement strand
GTGATGGGACATAATAATCAACTCCATTGTATATTGACAAAATAAAAATAATAAAAAAAAAATAAAAATAATAATAAAAATTGAATTGACTACAAAGCATATCTTCTTATATATTGACCCTACTACCGGACATACTTAACACATGTGCATGTCCATTTCAATGTATCTAAAATAGAAGTTGTGGTCTTTTACAGATCCTACACCTTTACCTGACTTCTTGCCCAATTCATATTGTTATACCTACAGGGTGGCCGTCACCAATACAGGGAAGAAGTGCTGACCTAGGATCATGGTTTGCCTGAAAACTAGAACCCTCCCAGGGAATTTAGGCACATATGCTACCTAACTAAAGATTAAATTGAGAAGCAGTAAAGAATAATTGCCACAGTCTACCTACTTTTCTCCCACCCTTTCTCATCTCAGGCTACATGTGCATCACTATGTAACCTTACTTAGTTCAACATATTATGGACATTATTCACTGCTCAAAATTTTTTTTCTTACAAGATATTACATGGTGTTATGACAGAATTTAATAAATTAATTGATACAGACATGTAACCAACTGGTTTCTGATTTCTGTTTCTTCTATCTTTCAAGAAGTGTTTAAAGGGAGGCAGGGATTTCTAATGAGTGATATTGCTGCAACTAGTCTTTTGGAGTAACGAAGAGACAAATACACACACACACATACACACATGGGTGATTTTATTTTCTGGTTAGATGGTGTGGCTGATGTCACTTCTGGATATTTCTTATACTAGGATTCCATTACATATCCATCTGTTTACTATTATGACATCCCATATGTATTTTGAAGGCTTTATAAATTATGTAAATTATAATTTACATATCCGATTTTAATATAAGCAGGTGAAATCTCTTTCTTTCTTAGAGAAAAGTGTTCCCAACATTTACAAAGGGAAATATATGCTGCAAAGCTTATCATACTTACTCTTTTGTCAGTCAATCGTAACTTCCTTAAGTTGTTTAAAAATAGTAATTCTTAAAACCAGTACCTGTTGAAAATGGTGAGTACGATGAGGATTTTCATGTGAGCTTTTCTTCACTTTTGCTCATGCGTACTTTTGCACACTCAAGTTCTCTGAACATGTGGAAAGGTCCCTGATATTGTTGTCTCCAACAAATTGGACTGACTTTCTTGTGATGTACATTTTACCGTTACAGGCCTAAGAAATATATTCTTACATATTTCAACATTTAATTAAAAAAAAAAATCTCAGTGGCAGTGGAATGCCAGAAACTCTCTCTTCTTTTGACAGGTATTTCAATATCACAGGACAGGGATAGAGGTTTGAAAAATAACAAACTCAATTTTTTTCTTTTCAGTTTCCCTACCTGCACATAAATAAATAAACAAAACATCCTTGATATTCACAACCAGCCCAGCGATGACCACCGAGTCACCACAGGAAGCACCCTGGGCTCCGGGCTTGGGCGGTGGGGGGACAAGGGGCTCAGCTGCATCCCTGACATCTGTATCCAGTGCAGTGATGACCACAGAACTGCCTCAGGAAGCGCCCCACGCTCCTGAGCCAGGATGGTGGGGGGCTGAGGGCCTTCGCCATGCCACCCTGACATTTGCAACCTGCCCACCAATGACCCCCGAGCTGCCACTGGAAACACCCTGGGAGATTGGAGAACAACAAACAGGTTAATTAGTTCATTTTCTTATTTTTCTTAACAGCTTTATTGAAGGAAAATCCATATACAATAAATTGTGTATAGTACATAATTTGGTAAGTTTTGACATATGTGCACTCTTGTGAAAATATTACCACAATTAAAAGAGTGAACATGTCCATCACCACTAAAATGTCCTGTGTACATTTGTAATCACTGTGCTCTTCTCTTTCCACACTCCTCCATTTCCCAGGAAACTGCTGGTAAATTAGTTACCTGTCACTATACATTAGTTTGTGTTTTTTGCAGAATTTTATGTAAGTACAATAATACTGTGTAGTATTGTGTTTTTTTTCTTTCGTCTTTCACTGAACATTAATTCTTGATTTGTCCCTGTTGTTACTTTAATCAATAGTTCTTTCTTTTTTAATGCTGAATAGTATTTGAATATCAATGGACTTACGACATGTTCCCAATTTGTGGGTATTATAAATAAAGCTGCTAGGAACAGTTGTGTGCAAGATTTATATAAAAATATGCTTTTGTTTCTCTTATCTTTTATTTCATTAATATAAAAATATGCTTTCATTTCTTAGAGAAATGAAAAAAATTTTTTTTCATTTCGTCTTTGTCATGATGCATAATTCTTTTTATATGTGGCTGGATTCAACTCGGGGTGAATTGGAATAGTTGATTTATAGGGTAGGTTTATGTTTAACATCTAAAGATATTGCTGAACTGTCTTCCAACGTGCCTTTAGCATTTTACATTCCCATTATCGGTTTATGAGAGTTCCATTTGCTCCACATTAGCACCAACCCTTATTAGCATACTCCGTCTTTAATTTTGGCCATTCTTGTAGGTATCTAATAGATATCACTGTTGGTATCTCACTGTTGGTTTAATTTGCAATTCCACGATAACAGATGATGTTGTGCATTTTTCATATGCTTATTTGACAACTGTATATCTTCTTTGGCATGGTATCATGTACATCTTTAGCCCATTTTTTAGTTGGGTTCTTTGATTTCTTACTACTGAGTTGTAAGAGTGCGTCACATATTCTCTTCTGAAAACAAGTCTCTTATCAGATATATAGTTTTAAAATATTTTCTCCCATCGTGTGGGTTTTCCACTTTGTTGACAGAGTCTTTCACTTCTTTCTTCCCAGTCTGGGGCCCTTTTATGACTTTTACTTGCCTAATTGCTCTTTTGAAAGCCTCAAGTACAATGTTTGATGAAAGTGGTGAGAGTAGACATTTTTGCCTTGTTCTCAGTCTTAGAGAGAGAAAGCATCCAGTCTTTCAACATTAAGTATGAGGTTACCCGGAGTTTTTTATATCACCTTTATCAGGTTGAGATTTTCCCTTCTATTTCTAGGTTATTGAGAATTTTTATCATGAATCAGGGTTGTATTTTTGCAAATGCTTTTTCTGCCTCTATTAAGATAATCATGATATTTTAGTTTTTTATTCTATAGTCTCTTTAAATGGTGTATTGCACTGATTATTATTTAGATGTTAAACTAACTTTGTATTCCCAGAATAAACCCAACTTTGTCATGATGTATAATTCTTTTCATATGTGGCTGGATTTAGTTTGCTGGTATATAGTTGAAGATTTTGTATATATTCATAAGATATATTGGTCTGTTTTCTTTTATTATGATGTCTTTGTCTGGTTTTGGTATGACAGTCAAGACCACATACAATGACTTTAAAAGTACTGTATTTTGGGCCGGCCCAGTGGCGCGCTGGAGAGTGCGCCGCTTGTGAGTGCGGCGGCGCTCCCGCCGAGGGTTCAGATCCCATGTGGAGACCGGTTCCCGCTCACTGGCTGAGCGCGGTGTGGGCACAACACCGAGGGTTGCGATCTCGTTGCCAGTGTCCGGTACGGGCGTGACACCAAGGGTTGTGATCCCGTTACCAGTCAGTAAAAAAGACAAAAAAAGGAAAAAAAAAAAAAGTACTGTATTTCCTTTGGTTTTTTTTTTTTTTTTTTTGGAAGAGTTGTGAAAGCTGGATGTTAATTCTTTTTAAAGTTTTAGTGGAATTCTCCAGTGAAGCCATCTGGTCCTAGGATATTCTTTGTGAGAAGTTTTCTGATTACTTTTTATAGGTCTAGTCATATTTCCTATTCGTCCTGGGTCAGTTTCAGTGGTTTGTTTATTTTTAGTAATTAGTCAAGTTTATGTAGGTTATCTAATTTATTGAAATACTATTCTTGTACATTATTGTACATTGTTGATAGTATTTAGTTATAATTGCTTTCACAACTAGAGCATTCTGCATAACAAAGACCTACTTTTCAGGGGAAAAAGATTTTACCAAAGCTTTATCCACAGTAGGAGAAGGGTATCTCTCCAACTCCAGGCCCCTCCAGTCTTCCTCTTACCTAAGGCAAAAGAAAACTGTGAAACCATTGTGATGGGCAAATTCCAGGGACACAGGCCAACTAAAAGACTGAGATTTTATCATAAATTTATAGAACATTTCCCCTTACCAGCACCTTACTATTATACCAACAGGGCTTCAGTATTAAAACAGTGCATTATAGCTGAAAGAGCTGCAAGAAAGATTCTATCTGAGAAGGCGTTTTAGGGAAACTCAAAGACAAAAGGGGAGACAAAATAAAGCATTACAGGATATTAAATCTGTGCCATCTACAGCTATAGCAAACATTATCAGCTCAACTCTTAGCCAGATTAACATAAAACATCACACTAAAATTCCATTTACTTCAGTTCCTGTTATTTGAGAGATCATGACTGGCTTTCAACAAAAATATACAAGTCATACTAAAAGACAAGAAAAACAGTCTGAATGAATTAAAAAAGGCATCAGGACCAAAATGATATAGCACAGGTTTTGGAATTATTAGACAGAGTATTTAAAAAAAATGTGACTGATATGTTAAGAGCTCTAATGTAAAAAGTAGATAACATACCAGAAGAGAATGATAATGTAAGCCGATAGAGGGAAACTCTAGGAAGAAACCAAGATTATGTTAGAACCAAAAACATTGGAACATAAGTGAAGAACACTTTTGATGGACTCATCAGTAGACTGGACACGACTGAAGGAAGAATGAATGAGCTTAAAAATATGTCAGTAGGAACTTACCAAACTGAAATGCAAAGAGGAAAAAAGAATGAAAACTGCAGAAGATCCAAAAACCATGGGACAATTTCAAATAATGTTACATATGCGTTACAGGAGTACGTGAAGAAAAGGGGGAATGGTGCAGAAGAAAATTTTAAAGTAAAAAGGGACAAAGGTTTTCCAAAATTAATGACAGAAATGAAATCAAAGATCCGTAAACTCAGGGAATGCCAAGCAGGATAAATAATTGAAAAAACTATACCTACACCTAGACATATCACATTTAAACTGCAGAAATACAAAAATAAAAAGAAATTATCTAAAGCATGCAAAGAAAAATAAGACCTTACCTAGAGAGGAACAAGAATAAGAATTATATTGAACTTTTTGTCAGAAACCAAGCAATCAAGACAAAGTGAAGTAATTAAAATGTTTTTTATAAAGCACACCTTGAATTTTATATTTAAATAAATTGTTCCTCCAAAGTGAAGGAGAATTAAAGACTTTTGAGACAAAAGCTGACAAATGCAATCAACAATAGACCTCCCTTGTGAGGCATGTTTAAGGAACTTTTTGTTTAAGAGACAAGGAAAATAATACGGGCCAGTAACTTAGATCTGTACTAAGAAAGGAGGAACATTGAAGAAAGAATAAATGAAAGTAAAATAAAATATTTTATTTCTCTTACTCCTCAATGATATAATAGAAAATTGTTGAAATTAATAGTAGTAACGATTTAATGGGTGAGGATATCATATGTCATGGTGAATTTTAAGTGTCAATTTGACTGGATTAAGGATACCAGATGGGTGGTAAGGCATTATTTCTGGGTGTGTCTCTGAGGGTATTCCTAGGACAAATTGGTATTTAAATCAATGTACTAAGTAATATTAATTGAATCACTTAATATTTTCAGATTGTAGTTGACCATGGATAACTGAAACTGTGGAAAGAGAAACCACAGATAAGGGGAGACACTACTTTACTGCCATAGAGGGAGGGGGAAATATTGCAATAGGGAAAATGCAGAGACTGTGGATCTGCAGGCATCTTAAGGCTTTTATACACAAGAGTAAACAAGGCTAGCGACATTTTGTGTTGGCATTTCTGTATATGTATCTACATTTGGCAGATTTTTTGCAATACCAAAGTATTTAAATTTCTTAAAATAGTTATCCATTTCCACCACTGCCTTTTAACTTAATATATTTTTTTCAGAAAAGCTTATACCATTAAAATTTTTGTTATTAATTTGACATACTTTAACATCTTAAAATTTTGAAATTTTAGTATTTTAGATGTTTTTCCAGAATTGTAAGGTTTATAAATATTTTCATGAAAAATATATTTATTTCAGTGCAAGTTAACCTTTTTGTTTTCTTTAACACAGAATTGTCCGTGAGGGTACAGACGAGGAGTTTTTTTTTTTTTTTCCTTTTTGTCTTTTTTACTGACCGGTAATGGGATCGCAACCCTCGGTGTTGCGCCCGCACCGAGCTCAGCCAGTGAGCGGGAACCGGTCTCCACATGGGATCTGAACCCTCGGCGGGAGCACCGCCGCGCTCCCAAGCGGCGCACTCTCCAGTGCGCCACCGGGCCGGCCTGAACGAGAAGTTTTTTTGCTGATTTTGTTCCCGCTTCTATTTTTAGTGCCTAAAACAGTACCTGCCCTAAAGAAAGTACACAATACATATTTATGAAGTGAATCAATAAATAAATTATTTAAATATTTGGGATTAGAAAAACAATGGTGACCATTACTTATTCTTTTGCTGGAAAAGTAAAAATCTATTAACCTATGTTTTTCTCCTTCAATATTTTTAATTTGGAGATACACGTACTTCTGTTTTATTTTGTTGTATTTTATTTTTTAGTATTCCTAATTTGAAAATGAAGTCAGGATTTAAATTTTAGAAGGCTATTGAGAGGTTTGTGGGGAAGATGTCACTAGACTAGGTTGAACGAGAGTGTGTTAAAAAGGTTAACCTGACTAGGGAGTTTGGGAAGTTCATATGTTTATTGGACTTCACATTCTCTTATTTTTTGGAAAACATTAAAATTCTTTTGATTGAGTCATTGAAGGCTTGTTTGACTTGCTTGTTCCTCAGTGTGTAAATGAAGGGGTTCAGCATGGGAGCGAAGGAAGTAGTGAGGACTGTCACTCCCTTGTTAATGGACACCTCTTCCTTCGCTGAAGGCTTGATGTAGATGAAAATGCAGCTGCCATAGGTGATGGAAACCACAATCATGTGGGAAGAACAAGTGGAAAAGGCTTTTTTCTTTTGCTGGGAGGAAGGGAATCCTAAAATTGTTTTGATGATATAAATGTAGGACAGAACTACACACGTCAATGTCACAATGAGTGTCAGCACAGCACAGATGATAACAGTCTGTTCCATGAACCAAGTATTTGAACAAGAGATCTTCAGGAGGGGAGATGCATCACAGATAAAATGATCAATGATATCAGAATCACAAAATTCCAGATTTAGGCCCAGGCTAAGTGGTGGGATTATAATAAACAGGCCAGCTACCCAACAACAAAAGACAAGTCTCCTGCAGACTCTGCTGTTCATGATGGTCACATAATGCAGGGGTCTGCAGATAGCCACGTAGTGGTCATAGGACATGGAGGCCAGGAGAAAAAATTCAGTTACACCAAAGAGATCAGTAAAAAATACTTGGCTGGCACAGGCATTATAAGTAATCATCTTATCACCTGTTGCTATGTTATACAAGTATCTGGGAATACATGCAGATGTGAATGAGATCTCCAAGAAAGCGAAATTTTGTAGGAAATAGTACATAGCTGTTTTCAGGTGAGAATCCATTAAGATGAGAGAGATGATAGTCAGGTTCCCAGTTATGCTCAGCATGTAGGTGAGAAGGAGAAAAATAAAAATCAGAACCTGCAGCTGTTGGTCGTCTGTCAGTCCCAGGAGAATGAATGTTGTTACTGTGTGGTTCCTCATTGCTAATTTCTGACTTCTGTTAGATCTGCATGCAACATTCAGAGACATTCAGTATATATTATTTTAGCAGTATTAAATCAAACACATTCAGGTTTTTCTTATACATTATGATTTTTTAAATTTTACACAATTTTTTTCCTGAGTCTACTCATTTATTTTCTTCTTTTTACATGAAATTTTAGTGTCCTAAAGATCTTCCTGCTTCTAGAAACATGTGGCATGCAACTTTGGACAAACACAGGACTCTATTTGGTTAAAAATGTTTGTCATTTTCGCACCATACCTTATAGATAAAATGTTCAGATTCTGATCATGGAACAGAATTTACCATGGTTATGGTTCAAATGTCAAAACTGAAAGAAATGCCACCTCATCAGAGAGGTCTTTCTAGACCGCCCATCTAAAACAGGTACCCTCCCATATCATTCTCTCTCTCTCTCTTTCAAAAAAATGTACACAAATTTTATTTACCATTTAAGGAAAATGAAATTAGGCACTGTATCAAGGGATGCAAAGGTAAGCAAACTGAAAATAAGATGATATAGTGCCGGGGACTGGGAAAACTGGGGCAGCCAGCTCTGTCTCAAGAGAACAGCATGAAATTTTACACTTTAAATTCACACTCTACAAAAGGATTACTTTCAGCTCCTATGGGCCTGTCATTTCATGGGGAGCAAAGTGTCCTTTGACTTTCTAAAATTCTCTGATGCATTTGTTTGACATGTTGTTCCTTCCTAAAGTGCTAATATGTCAGGCAACTTGAGTTCACTATGCACACACTGTAGTCACTTGAAGTCTCTGTTCTAGCTCTATGATTAAAAAATTTTATTTTCTGCTTTTGTTTATTGCACATGCATGTTTTCTCCCCTGAACACCTCTAAACTTTAGCATGCATACGTGCACACACATACACACACGCACATACACACAACTTCCCTGGCTTCCCTCCTGACACTGCCTCCTTTTTAGGTTTTTGTGCCCCTAGGTATTCACATATAATCCACAGTGGTGCATAATACAGAATGTTTTAATGCACAATTTAGTTATACTTATACATAGTATATTATGTTTTCATGAAATGCTCTAATAAACTTCAAAGATACTCCCGATGCTATGTTTCTCTGGCCCTTCTATTTGTTAGTTTTTTTCTTCCAGCACATGCTATTTCAATTTACTTTTTGGCTTATATAGAACAATCTTAACCTAGAGACTAAACATTAAAAAAAAAGAACATGGAAAATGATTTAAGACATAAAATAAGAATTACGACATAACCAAGGACATTTAGACAAGCACGCATCATTCATCAAATTTGGAAGGGCAGTTGCATATTCGGTTAGATACATGGCTCTTCTAGTTGTTATGAGGTCATGAGAGCCTCAGTTTGAAATGTTTTTGTTTTTATGTCACTGAAAAAAATTACCAAATCTGTTAATGCTTTCTTTATCCCTTTTCACTTCTCACCAGACTCATATCCCCTCTGTATTTTTATCAATTCCTATGTTTGGAAATATTATCTTTCAGATGCTCATTACTAAATCTGCCTCTTTATTTTGCAATGGCTCTTCATAATTCTCAGATGCAGCTTGACATTTCTATTTCAGCATTTCACATGAACTTCAAATTCACCTCACGAGTAAAACTCACCACGTTCCACATCTCTCATGGAGATGTTTCTTCTCTTAATATGTTTCTTTCGATAAAAATAATAGACTACATTTATTGAGCATATTCCATGTGACAAGTATTTTAGTAAACGCTTTCCACATGACGTCTGTTTTCTGTTCTCATCTCACCTGGATAACTTCTATTTTTCCTTAGTTTTCAACTTCAGTTTTAAGCCTTTTGGAAAGTTTCCTGCAGATCTGATGACTATGCCACCTGTAATCCCCATCACCATACTTGCATAGGTAACGATGCTTGCTACCATATTGACATTTAGGAAAAAATACTCATTTGTGGGAATCATGAGATTTTGTCTTTTTCACCATAATAGCCCATTGCAAGTAACATAGTCTCAGGTACATTTTTAAATGTCCAACAAATGTTTCTAAGAGCATTTATTTATAGCGTTTTTATCAATCAGGCAACTACAAAGCTATTTTTTTTCTATTTGAACTCCTAATTCAAAGTGCTTTGATATTAACTTTGTTTAATTTTTTTTATGCCATTGAACCTGTTGAATCTTTTTTCTTTTGCTTTTAGAAAGGATCAACTGTTCTGCTATTGTTTATTAACTTTGAGGCTGATAACAGAGAAACTGCCTTCTTTTAGTCAGATCTTCTGGTATAATTCCTTCCTCCAACCTCCCTGTAATCTCTCAGGCAATCCAGGCATCACATCATTGAGTAGACATACTTAGCCCTATCACCACTGGACATCATTCAATGCTGCAAAATGATCTTTTTCTTTCCTTCTAAGGAATTACAAAGTATAATAAAAGAAGATTTAAAAAATGACTCATGGTGAAATGAGACTAATGTTTTTTGTTTATTCTACTTTTAAAATATATGTTTGAAATGAGGACAGGATCTCTAATGAAATGACAACTTCAGCCAATTTGTCATTCTTTTGGGGGATTGTGGGGTATGCTTACATAATTATCTCATATATATCTTAGTTTTTTATGTGAGGTTGAAAATAAAGGTAATATATTTCTGGATAACTATCGAATTTTAACATTAAATGCCAACATATTTTTGCATATAAGAACCTCCCAGAAAATAATATTTATATATCCAAAAGAAATCATATTGTGAAAATGAAAAAATGGACATTTTACCAAATATAGAAGTTATCACTCAAATTTCTGATTTTTAAGAGCTTAGGTAAATCATGCTTTTTTTCCCAGAGCATAATAAATCTCAGATCACACAAAAGTAAATATAAATAAAAGGAGAAACTTTATGTCACTTACTATTATGACTGTCAATCATAGTTTCTATTGAAATGCAGAAAGTCTTAAAACTCCTAAATTGAAAGCGGTAATTAATATGAAGATTTTTTTATAAACTTCTGGTCCCCTTTGCTTATGAATCTACTGTCACATTCATGACAACCCTAGGATGCACAGACCTTTCCGAAGTATCCATCTTTAACCAAATACTTGGATTGTCGTGTTGCATTATGATAACTCCCTCAAAAATACATTATAATGTAAAGGCTGTGGAACATCAAGAATTTTCTCCAGTTTCAGAATAGTTGCTACTCTGACGTCTCAGGGCAGAAAGCACATTTGCTATATCCAGCTTAACATTTGCTTTATTTGATAAAAATACAACTAAATGAATAAACAGAGTCCCTAGTGACCCACAAACAAAGTCAGTATGGAATCTTCTGAGTAATAAAATTTGCAGTTAAGAAAAGTATGCTAATTATGGTTTCTCTGGAGACAGTGTCCTTGGAGACAGGGAGGATGCAGCAGCAGATAAAGGCCAGTAGGACAACAGAAGAATCTGATTTTAACATAAAAAACAACTTTAGATTCTTTTCAATGTCACAACACATAAACCGAGATCCAGTGTATGGGAGGATCATAAAGAAACCACATTTATTTGTTTGTTACACGAATTACTTGTCATATTTTGGAAATTTTAATTAGACAAGCAAAATAGGAAAATATGTAAAAACACATAATCCATGCCGCATGCATTACAGTGTATACACTTTCGGACTTTTTCTATAAACATATCAATATATTTATAAGTACTATTTAAAAATAAACATTAATAGCATCATCTATATAGTTGGATATATAGCATCAAATGTTTTAAATCTTCTAAATATATTCTAAATTAATATACATGAAATTATACACATGAATAATTTATTGTAATTAATCTATTTTCAATATCTCAATATTCTATCAAATTTTAAAATCAGTTTACTATAAATTCATGTACTTTAAAATTTTCCACCTCATGAGTTAAGGCCCACAGGGAAAAAGAAAAGAAAATTTTCTACCAGTACTAAAACTGCTCTTGAAATATGTTACCAATGTATAACTGAGTGAGGACTAAAGCAAATTTAGATTTACTTCCATTATCATACGTAAAAATATGAGAATAGGGCATTTTACTAAAAAAAAATTTCACACTTGCTAGAATGATTGCCAGAAGTCTATTTTTGGGTCAAATTATGTTATTTTTTAGTTTTAATAAGTAGATAATAACTGCATATTTTCTCCATAACAATTATAAGTATTTTAAAGTATTCCTTAATTTTAGGAGATTGCAAGTAGAATTTTTTTTCCAGTTTTTGTTTTATATTTACATAAAGTTTAGAGAAATCAAACAAATCATAATTATAATTCTTAATGAAGTTTATAGGTGAATATGTTGGTATAATTATGATCTAAATGAAGATAGAGAGCATTTTTATCACTTAAAACATTTTGCTATTCTCTTTTTTTAAGTGCCACCCTCCACAGAAATAAGTACTAATTTTACTTCTATTACCAATTATTTTTGCCTTTTTTTTACCTATATAAATGGAATCCTACAGTATGTACTCTTAATTGTCTAGATTATTTAATTCAAATTAATGTCTTTGAGATTTATCCACAGCTTTTTGTTCATAACTAGTGTATTCTTTTTAATTGCCACATAGCTTTCCATTACATAACATATGTTTTCATTTATTCTAATGATGATGCTACTTTCCTTGTTTTCATTTTTGTTTGGCAATTAAATAATGTTGTTGAGAACATTCTTGTACATGAGGTTTTGTGAATATACATGCATGGTTTTTTTCTTGGAATAAACCGTAGAAGTGGAAATTTGGAATCATATCATAGGCATATATTTAACATTCATAGTATGGCCAAAATGTAGTTAAGCCAATTTATCCTCTATCAGCAGTTTATCAGAGATGGAGTTGCTTCACTTCCTCACCAACCTGAGATGGTCATTAAAAAAAATTGTTAACTCTGTTGAATGTGTAGTTGTTTCTCACTGTAACTTTAATTCACATTCCTTGATGAGTAATGATGTTGTGAATCTTTGCATATGCTCATTGGCCATATTCACTTTGGGAAGTGCTTATTCAAGTATTTTGTACTTTTTAAAATTGGGTTTCTTTTACTTTTCCTTATTACTTCTTATTGAATTGTAGAAGTTCTTTATATATTCTATATATAATATGTTGCTGAAATTTACCTATTCACTTTCTTCATAATATAATTGTTTATAAGTTAGTTTTAGTAAAGTACACATTGTGTCAATGTTTTCTTCTATGGTTAATGCAGTTTAGTCTTAGGAATTTTTTTTCACCTCATGATCATTAAAGAATACCATATATTATTTCAAAAGCTTAATTTTTTTAGTTTTTACATTTAGGCCTATGATTTATGCCAATTAACTGTTGTGCCTTGTGTGAACAAGGACAGTTCTGCTGGGACTTCTTGGGTAGCAGGAACGACTCTTTTGCCTGTTGAGGTCTTGTTGTGTGTGTGGCAAGACTTTATTAGTACAATAATATTTTTATGTACTGTGCAACATTGTTCTTCTCCAATTTATGAAAGATTTTTGTCAGGGGTATGATGGCATGGACTCTAAAAACAGTAATTGTGTGGAAGGTGATGAAGGGATACACTAGGTGAATGAATAAACAAACTATGATGCATTCATATAATGGAATGAAAATCAAAAAAGGTCATGGAGGAAACTTAAATGCATATTGCTGAGTGAAAGAAACCAGTCTGAAAATGGTTCATACTGTATCATTCCAATTATATGACATTCTAAAAAAGATAAAACTATAGAAACCATAAAAAGTTGGTTGCCTGGAGTTGGGAGGATGGGAAGAGGAATGATTAGGTATAGCAGAGTGAAATTTTTAGGGCTATGAAAATAATATGTGTGATACTGTTATGGCAGAGACATGAAATTTTGCATTTGTAAAAACCTATAGAACTGTACAGAGTAAACCATGGACTTCGTTATTAATAATGCATCAATATTGATTCACCAGTTTTAACAAGTGCACCACACCAATGCAACTTTAGAAGGAGGGACAGGGAGTATATGGGAACTCTAATTTCTGTTCAGTTTTTTTGTAAATCTAAAACTGCTCTAAGAAATGGTCTTTTGGGCTGACTCCGTGGCTAACTTGGGAGAGTGTGGCGCTGGTAGCACCAAGGACCGCGGGTTAAGATCCTGTATAGGGATGGCCGGTGCACTCACTGGCTGAGCATGGTGCAGCCTACACCATGCCGAGGATTGTGATCTCCTTACTGGTCAGAAAAAAAAAAAAAAAAAAAAAAAAAAAAAAAAAAAGGTAAGAAATGGTCTTTCAATTTTTTAAAAAAAAGTGTATTAAAAAAAACCCAAAAAACAAACCCTACATTTCCTAGCTTTGTCCTTTGAAAAGGGCTAGAAACAATGGTTAAATTCAATAGCAATAAAAAACAAGTATATATACCATGGTTACTAAATACTATTTCTAACTAAAAGAAACCAGGAAAAAAAATTAAAAAGATGGCTTGTTAACTCAGTTGGTTAGAGAGCGTGGTTGATAACACCAAGGTCAAGGGTTCTGATCCCCATACTGGCCAGCTGCCAAAAAAAACCCAACAACAATAACCAAAAACCCAATCAGTTTCCTTGGAGAAATGGTTGATTCGAGCTTAGGTGAAGGAAGTGTTGTTGTATTAGCTTCATGTTGCTTTTGTTTTTTTTATTTCTTTTTAGTTTTGGAGATAAGAAGTCTAAAATGGGTCAGCAGGGCTGTGCTCTTCTGTAGGCTGTCGGGGGAGGATCCATTGCCATGCCTGTCTAACTTCTAGGGGCTGCCAGCGTTCTCTGGCCCTGCTTCAATATGATCTCTGCATCGGTTTTTGCCTCTCCTTCTCTTATGCTCCCGACTACCTATTTCCCTTACAAAGACTCTTGTGATTGATTTGGGCCTACCTTGATAACCTAGGATAATCTCCCCACCTTCAAAATCCTTAATGTAATCATATCTGTAAAGTCCCTTTGACATGTGAGGCAACATATTCCCGAGGTTTTGGAGAATAGAACCTGAACGTTTTTAGCATCAATAAGGATATTAACTGCAATGCTTTGAAACATATCAAACACATGTATTTGCATAAGTTCACTGGGAAAATATAGGAAAAATAAATGAACTGTTCACTATTGGAGGGATTTAATGAACTGAGTCATTATATTGATTTTTAATTGTACTTCTAATTTTAAAAGATTAGGAGTTCAATTCTTTTTTGGTTTTTTCTATGTTGTAGTATGAGTTATAAAGTAAAGCAACAAATAAGAGACGTGTTTGTGGCCAATTGGAAAATATTGAGTTTTTTAAAAATAAAATTTTTATTCCCTTTAAGTTCTCAGCACTATTGTATAAAATGAATATATTGTGTATACATATTTCTGTTGAGTAAAACCTTAATGTAGCTTATTTGTGGTATTATAAACAATTCTACAATTAATTCTTCATCCTTTCAAATACATGTATATTTAAACATTTGTCTTGGTTGTAATGAGTGAAATAATTTAATAAAGTAATATTCACATGTAAAGAGAATCATCTCTCTCAAATTTTCTTCCACTGATGTAATCAATATTAACAGATTGGCATGTATATTTTCACATCGATGTCTCTCCTCATAAAAACATGTACACATTCATAGATGTTTTCTTTTGCATTTTTTATTTGTTTACTGATCTAGTGTCATTATTAACAAAATAGACTCGGTTTTTTTTAACTTGGCAACAATCTTTTGACATTCTTATTCTATAGATAAAAATCCATTAAAAAAGTTTCCTTATTTACATCCATATATATATACACATATCTTCAAACCTGCATATATGTGGGATCAAATGATCAATGTTTTATTTTGGGATTTTTCTTTGTTTCCTTCTACCCTTTCTTTTCTTTGTTTGCATCATTTATTTCCTGCTGCAGATAACCTGCATTA
>NW_007731136.1:138025-152730 GCF_000696425.1 Galeopterus variegatus | reverse complement strand
TTTTTTTTTTTTTTTTTGGAAGAGTTGTGAAAGCTGGATGTTAATTCTTTTTAAAGTTTTAGTGGAATTCTCCAGTGAAGCCATCTGGTCCTAGGATATTCTTTGTGAGAAGTTTTCTGATTACTTTTTATAGGTCTAGTCATATTTCCTATTCGTCCTGGGTCAGTTTCAGTGGTTTGTTTATTTTTAGTAATTAGTCAAGTTTATGTAGGTTATCTAATTTATTGAAATACTATTCTTGTACATTATTGTACATTGTTGATAGTATTTAGTTATAATTGCTTTCACAACTAGAGCATTCTGCATAACAAAGACCTACTTTTCAGGGGAAAAAGATTTTACCAAAGCTTTATCCACAGTAGGAGAAGGGTATCTCTCCAACTCCAGGCCCCTCCAGTCTTCCTCTTACCTAAGGCAAAAGAAAACTGTGAAACCATTGTGATGGGCAAATTCCAGGGACACAGGCCAACTAAAAGACTGAGATTTTATCATAAATTTATAGAACATTTCCCCTTACCAGCACCTTACTATTATACCAACAGGGCTTCAGTATTAAAACAGTGCATTATAGCTGAAAGAGCTGCAAGAAAGATTCTATCTGAGAAGGCGTTTTAGGGAAACTCAAAGACAAAAGGGGAGACAAAATAAAGCATTACAGGATATTAAATCTGTGCCATCTACAGCTATAGCAAACATTATCAGCTCAACTCTTAGCCAGATTAACATAAAACATCACACTAAAATTCCATTTACTTCAGTTCCTGTTATTTGAGAGATCATGACTGGCTTTCAACAAAAATATACAAGTCATACTAAAAGACAAGAAAAACAGTCTGAATGAATTAAAAAAGGCATCAGGACCAAAATGATATAGCACAGGTTTTGGAATTATTAGACAGAGTATTTAAAAAAAATGTGACTGATATGTTAAGAGCTCTAATGTAAAAAGTAGATAACATACCAGAAGAGAATGATAATGTAAGCCGATAGAGGGAAACTCTAGGAAGAAACCAAGATTATGTTAGAACCAAAAACATTGGAACATAAGTGAAGAACACTTTTGATGGACTCATCAGTAGACTGGACACGACTGAAGGAAGAATGAATGAGCTTAAAAATATGTCAGTAGGAACTTACCAAACTGAAATGCAAAGAGGAAAAAAGAATGAAAACTGCAGAAGATCCAAAAACCATGGGACAATTTCAAATAATGTTACATATGCGTTACAGGAGTACGTGAAGAAAAGGGGGAATGGTGCAGAAGAAAATTTTAAAGTAAAAAGGGACAAAGGTTTTCCAAAATTAATGACAGAAATGAAATCAAAGATCCGTAAACTCAGGGAATGCCAAGCAGGATAAATAATTGAAAAAACTATACCTACACCTAGACATATCACATTTAAACTGCAGAAATACAAAAATAAAAAGAAATTATCTAAAGCATGCAAAGAAAAATAAGACCTTACCTAGAGAGGAACAAGAATAAGAATTATATTGAACTTTTTGTCAGAAACCAAGCAATCAAGACAAAGTGAAGTAATTAAAATGTTTTTTATAAAGCACACCTTGAATTTTATATTTAAATAAATTGTTCCTCCAAAGTGAAGGAGAATTAAAGACTTTTGAGACAAAAGCTGACAAATGCAATCAACAATAGACCTCCCTTGTGAGGCATGTTTAAGGAACTTTTTGTTTAAGAGACAAGGAAAATAATACGGGCCAGTAACTTAGATCTGTACTAAGAAAGGAGGAACATTGAAGAAAGAATAAATGAAAGTAAAATAAAATATTTTATTTCTCTTACTCCTCAATGATATAATAGAAAATTGTTGAAATTAATAGTAGTAACGATTTAATGGGTGAGGATATCATATGTCATGGTGAATTTTAAGTGTCAATTTGACTGGATTAAGGATACCAGATGGGTGGTAAGGCATTATTTCTGGGTGTGTCTCTGAGGGTATTCCTAGGACAAATTGGTATTTAAATCAATGTACTAAGTAATATTAATTGAATCACTTAATATTTTCAGATTGTAGTTGACCATGGATAACTGAAACTGTGGAAAGAGAAACCACAGATAAGGGGAGACACTACTTTACTGCCATAGAGGGAGGGGGAAATATTGCAATAGGGAAAATGCAGAGACTGTGGATCTGCAGGCATCTTAAGGCTTTTATACACAAGAGTAAACAAGGCTAGCGACATTTTGTGTTGGCATTTCTGTATATGTATCTACATTTGGCAGATTTTTTGCAATACCAAAGTATTTAAATTTCTTAAAATAGTTATCCATTTCCACCACTGCCTTTTAACTTAATATATTTTTTTCAGAAAAGCTTATACCATTAAAATTTTTGTTATTAATTTGACATACTTTAACATCTTAAAATTTTGAAATTTTAGTATTTTAGATGTTTTTCCAGAATTGTAAGGTTTATAAATATTTTCATGAAAAATATATTTATTTCAGTGCAAGTTAACCTTTTTGTTTTCTTTAACACAGAATTGTCCGTGAGGGTACAGACGAGGAGTTTTTTTTTTTTTTTCCTTTTTGTCTTTTTTACTGACCGGTAATGGGATCACAACCCTCGGTGTTGCGCCCGCACCGAGCTCAGCCAGTGAGCGGGAACCGGTCTCCACATGGGATCTGAACCCTCGGCGGGAGCACCGCCGCGCTCCCAAGCGGCGCACTCTCCAGTGCGCCACCGGGCCGGCCTGAACGAGAAGTTTTTTTGCTGATTTTGTTCCCGCTTCTATTTTTAGTGCCTAAAACAGTACCTGCCCTAAAGAAAGTACACAATACATATTTATGAAGTGAATCAATAAATAAATTATTTAAATATTTGGGATTAGAAAAACAATGGTGACCATTACTTATTCTTTTGCTGGAAAAGTAAAAATCTATTAACCTATGTTTTTCTCCTTCAATATTTTTAATTTGGAGATACACGTACTTCTGTTTTATTTTGTTGTATTTTATTTTTTAGTATTCCTAATTTGAAAATGAAGTCAGGATTTAAATTTTAGAAGGCTATTGAGAGGTTTGTGGGGAAGATGTCACTAGACTAGGTTGAACGAGAGTGTGTTAAAAAGGTTAACCTGACTAGGGAGTTTGGGAAGTTCATATGTTTATTGGACTTCACATTCTCTTATTTTTTGGAAAACATTAAAATTCTTTTGATTGAGTCATTGAAGGCTTGTTTGACTTG
This sequence comes from Galeopterus variegatus, assembly GCF_000696425.1. Classification (NCBI taxonomy): domain Eukaryota; kingdom Metazoa; phylum Chordata; class Mammalia; order Dermoptera; family Cynocephalidae; genus Galeopterus; species Galeopterus variegatus. Next base: position 149,518 of record NW_007731136.1, on the reverse strand, counting down.
CTTGTTCCTCAGTGTGTAAATGAAGGGGTTCAGCATGGGAGCGAAGGAAGTAGTGAGGACTGTCACTCCCTTGTTAATGGACACCTCTTCCTTCGCTGAAGGCTTGATGTAGATGAAAATGCAGCTGCCATAGGTGATGGAAACCACAATCATGTGGGAAGAACAAGTGGAAAAGGCTTTTTTCTTTTGCTGGGAGGAAGGGAATCCTAAAATTGTTTTGATGATATAAATGTAGGACAGAACTACACACGTCAATGTCACAATGAGTGTCAGCACAGCACAGATGATAACAGTCTGTTCCATGAACCAAGTATTTGAACAAGAGATCTTCAGGAGGGGAGATGCATCACAGATAAAATGATCAATGATATCAGAATCACAAAATTCCAGATTTAGGCCCAGGCTAAGTGGTGGGATTATAATAAACAGGCCAGCTACCCAACAACAAAAGACAAGTCTCCTGCAGACTCTGCTGTTCATGATGGTCACATAATGCAGGGGTCTGCAGATAGCCACGTAGCGGTCATAGGACATGGAGGCCAGGAGAAAAAATTCAGTTACACCAAAGAGATCAGTAAAAAATACTTGGCTGGCACAGGCATTATAAGTAATCATCTTATCACCTGTTGCTATGTTATACAAGTATCTGGGAATACATGCAGATGTGAATGAGATCTCCAAGAAAGCGAAATTTTGTAGGAAATAGTACATAGCTGTTTTCAGGTGAGAATCCATTAAGATGAGAGAGATGATAGTCAGGTTCCCAGTTATGCTCAGCATGTAGGTGAGAAGGAGAAAAATAAAAATCAGAACCTGCAGCTGTTGGTCGTCTGTCAGTCCCAGGAGAATGAATGTTGTTACTGTGTGGTTCCTCATTGCTAATTTCTGACTTCTGTTAGATCTGCATGCAACATTCAGAGACATTCAGTATATATTATTTTAGCAGTATTAAATCAAACACATTCAGGTTTTTCTTATACATTATGATTTTTTAAATTTTACACAATTTTTTTCCTGAGTCTACTCATTTATTTTCTTCTTTTTACATGAAATTTTAGTGTCCTAAAGATCTTCCTGCTTCTAGAAACATGTGGCATGCAACTTTGGACAAACACAGGACTCTATTTGGTTAAAAATGTTTGTCATTTTCGCACCATACCTTATAGATAAAATGTTCAGATTCTGATCATGGAACAGAATTTACCATGGTTATGGTTCAAATGTCAAAACTGAAAGAAATGCCACCTCATCAGAGAGGTCTTTCTAGACCGCCCATCTAAAACAGGTACCCTCCCATATCATTCTCTCTCTCTCTCTTTCAAAAAAATGTACACAAATTTTATTTACCATTTAAGGAAAATGAAATTAGGCACTGTATCAAGGGATGCAAAGGTAAGCAAACTGAAAATAAGATGATATAGTGCCGGGGACTGGGAAAACTGGGGCAGCCAGCTCTGTCTCAAGAGAACAGCATGAAATTTTACACTTTAAATTCACACTCTACAAAAGGATTACTTTCAGCTCCTATGGGCCTGTCATTTCATGGGGAGCAAAGTGTCCTTTGACTTTCTAAAATTCTCTGATGCATTTGTTTGACATGTTGTTCCTTCCTAAAGTGCTAATATGTCAGGCAACTTGAGTTCACTATGCACACACTGTAGTCACTTGAAGTCTCTGTTCTAGCTCTATGATTAAAAAATTTTATTTTCTGCTTTTGTTTATTGCACATGCATGTTTTCTCCCCTGAACACCTCTAAACTTTAGCATGCATACGTGCACACACATACACACACGCACATACACACAACTTCCCTGGCTTCCCTCCTGACACTGCCTCCTTTTTAGGTTTTTGTGCCCCTAGGTATTCACATATAATCCACAGTGGTGCATAATACAGAACGTTTTAATGCACAATTTAGTTATACTTATACATAGTATATTATGTTTTCATGAAATGCTCTAGTTTTTGTGCCCCTAGGTATTCACATATAATCCACAGTGGTGCATAATACAGAATGTTTTAATGCACAATTTAGTTATACTTATACATAGTATATTATGTTTTCATGAAATGCTCTAATAAACTTCAAAGATACTCCCGATGCTATGTTTCTCTGGCCCTTCTATTTGTTAGTTTTTTTCTTCCAGCACATGCTATTTCAATTTACTTTTTGGCTTATATAGAACAATCTTAACCTAGAGACTAAACATTAAAAAAAAAGAACATGGAAAATGATTTAAGACATAAAATAAGAATTACGACATAACCAAGGACATTTAGACAAGCACGCATCATTCATCAAATTTGGAAGGGCAGTTGCATATTCGGTTAGATACATGGCTCTTCTAGTTGTTATGAGGTCATGAGAGCCTCAGTTTGAAATGTTTTTGTTTTTATGTCACTGAAAAAAATTACCAAATCTGTTAATGCTTTCTTTATCCCTTTTCACTTCTCACCAGACTCATATCCCCTCTGTATTTTTATCAATTCCTATGTTTGGAAATATTATCTTTCAGATGCTCATTACTAAATCTGCCTCTTTATTTTGCAATGGCTCTTCATAATTCTCAGATGCAGCTTGACATTTCTATTTCAGCATTTCACATGAACTTCAAATTCACCTCACGAGTAAAACTCACCACGTTCCACATCTCTCATGGAGATGTTTCTTCTCTTAATATGTTTCTTTCGATAAAAATAATAGACTACATTTATTGAGCATATTCCATGTGACAAGTATTTTAGTAAACGCTTTCCACATGACGTCTGTTTTCTGTTCTCATCTCACCTGGATAACTTCTATTTTTCCTTAGTTTTCAACTTCAGTTTTAAGCCTTTTGGAAAGTTTCCTGCAGATCTGATGACTATGCCACCTGTAATCCCCATCACCATACTTGCATAGGTAACGATGCTTGCTACCATATTGACATTTAGGAAAAAATACTCATTTGTGGGAATCATGAGATTTTGTCTTTTTCACCATAATAGCCCATTGCAAGTAACATAGTCTCAGGTACATTTTTAAATGTCCAACAAATGTTTCTAAGAGCATTTATTTATAGCGTTTTTATCAATCAGGCAACTACAAAGCTATTTTTTTTCTATTTGAACTCCTAATTCAAAGTGCTTTGATATTAACTTTGTTTAATTTTTTTTATGCCATTGAACCTGTTGAATCTTTTTTCTTTTGCTTTTAGAAAGGATCAACTGTTCTGCTATTGTTTATTAACTTTGAGGCTGATAACAGAGAAACTGCCTTCTTTTAGTCAGATCTTCTGGTATAATTCCTTCCTCCAACCTCCCTGTAATCTCTCAGGCAATCCAGGCATCACATCATTGAGTAGACATACTTAGCCCTATCACCACTGGACATCATTCAATGCTGCAAAATGATCTTTTTCTTTCCTTCTAAGGAATTACAAAGTATAATAAAAGAAGATTTAAAAAATGACTCATGGTGAAATGAGACTAATGTTTTTTGTTTATTCTACTTTTAAAATATATGTTTGAAATGAGGACAGGATCTCTAATGAAATGACAACTTCAGCCAATTTGTCATTCTTTTGGGGGATTGTGGGGTATGCTTACATAATTATCTCATATATATCTTAGTTTTTTATGTGAGGTTGAAAATAAAGGTAATATATTTCTGGATAACTATCGAATTTTAACATTAAATGCCAACATATTTTTGCATATAAGAACCTCCCAGAAAATAATATTTATATATCCAAAAGAAATCATATTGTGAAAATGAAAAAATGGACATTTTACCAAATATAGAAGTTATCACTCAAATTTCTGATTTTTAAGAGCTTAGGTAAATCATGCTTTTTTTCCCAGAGCATAATAAATCTCAGATCACACAAAAGTAAATATAAATAAAAGGAGAAACTTTATGTCACTTACTATTATGACTGTCAATCATAGTTTCTATTGAAATGCAGAAAGTCTTAAAACTCCTAAATTGAAAGCGGTAATTAATATGAAGATTTTTTTATAAACTTCTGGTCCCCTTTGCTTATGAATCTACTGTCACATTCATGACAACCCTAGGATGCACAGACCTTTCCGAAGTATCCATCTTTAACCAAATACTTGGATTGTCGTGTTGCATTATGATAACTCCCTCAAAAATACATTATAATGTAAAGGCTGTGGAACATCAAGAATTTTCTCCAGTTTCAGAATAGTTGCTACTCTGACGTCTCAGGGCAGAAAGCACATTTGCTATATCCAGCTTAACATTTGCTTTATTTGATAAAAATACAACTAAATGAATAAACAGAGTCCCTAGTGACCCACAAACAAAGTCAGTATGGAATCTTCTGAGTAATAAAATTTGCAGTTAAGAAAAGTATGCTAATTATGGTTTCTCTGGAGACAGTGTCCTTGGAGACAGGGAGGATGCAGCAGCAGATAAAGGCCAGTAGGACAACAGAAGAATCTGATTTTAACATAAAAAACAACTTTAGATTCTTTTCAATGTCACAACACATAAACCGAGATCCAGTGTATGGGAGGATCATAAAGAAACCACATTTATTTGTTTGTTACACGAATTACTTGTCATATTTTGGAAATTTTAATTAGACAAGCAAAATAGGAAAATATGTAAAAACACATAATCCATGCCGCATGCATTACAGTGTATACACTTTCGGACTTTTTCTATAAACATATCAATATATTTATAAGTACTATTTAAAAATAAACATTAATAGCATCATCTATATAGTTGGATATATAGCATCAAATGTTTTAAATCTTCTAAATATATTCTAAATTAATATACATGAAATTATACACATGAATAATTTATTGTAATTAATCTATTTTCAATATCTCAATATTCTATCAAATTTTAAAATCAGTTTACTATAAATTCATGTACTTTAAAATTTTCCACCTCATGAGTTAAGGCCCACAGGGAAAAAGAAAAGAAAATTTTCTACCAGTACTAAAACTGCTCTTGAAATATGTTACCAATGTATAACTGAGTGAGGACTAAAGCAAATTTAGATTTACTTCCATTATCATACGTAAAAATATGAGAATAGGGCATTTTACTAAAAAAAAATTTCACACTTGCTAGAATGATTGCCAGAAGTCTATTTTTGGGTCAAATTATGTTATTTTTTAGTTTTAATAAGTAGATAATAACTGCATATTTTCTCCATAACAATTATAAGTATTTTAAAGTATTCCTTAATTTTAGGAGATTGCAAGTAGAATTTTTTTTCCAGTTTTTGTTTTATATTTACATAAAGTTTAGAGAAATCAAACAAATCATAATTATAATTCTTAATGAAGTTTATAGGTGAATATGTTGGTATAATTATGATCTAAATGAAGATAGAGAGCATTTTTATCACTTAAAACATTTTGCTATTCTCTTTTTTTAAGTGCCACCCTCCACAGAAATAAGTACTAATTTTACTTCTATTACCAATTATTTTTGCCTTTTTTTTACCTATATAAATGGAATCCTACAGTATGTACTCTTAATTGTCTAGATTATTTAATTCAAATTAATGTCTTTGAGATTTATCCACAGCTTTTTGTTCATAACTAGTGTATTCTTTTTAATTGCCACATAGCTTTCCATTACATAACATATGTTTTCATTTATTCTAATGATGATGCTACTTTCCTTGTTTTCATTTTTGTTTGGCAATTAAATAATGTTGTTGAGAACATTCTTGTACATGAGGTTTTGTGAATATACATGCATGGTTTTTTTCTTGGAATAAACCGTAGAAGTGGAAATTTGGAATCATATCATAGGCATATATTTAACATTCATAGTATGGCCAAAATGTAGTTAAGCCAATTTATCCTCTATCAGCAGTTTATCAGAGATGGAGTTGCTTCACTTCCTCACCAACCTGAGATGGTCATTAAAAAAAATTGTTAACTCTGTTGAATGTGTAGTTGTTTCTCACTGTAACTTTAATTCACATTCCTTGATGAGTAATGATGTTGTGAATCTTTGCATATGCTCATTGGCCATATTCACTTTGGGAAGTGCTTATTCAAGTATTTTGTACTTTTTAAAATTGGGTTTCTTTTACTTTTCCTTATTACTTCTTATTGAATTGTAGAAGTTCTTTATATATTCTATATATAATATGTTGCTGAAATTTACCTATTCACTTTCTTCATAATATAATTGTTTATAAGTTAGTTTTAGTAAAGTACACATTGTGTCAATGTTTTCTTCTATGGTTAATGCAGTTTAGTCTTAGGAATTTTTTTTCACCTCATGATCATTAAAGAATACCATATATTATTTCAAAAGCTTAATTTTTTTAGTTTTTACATTTAGGCCTATGATTTATGCCAATTAACTGTTGTGCCTTGTGTGAACAAGGACAGTTCTGCTGGGACTTCTTGGGTAGCAGGAACGACTCTTTTGCCTGTTGAGGTCTTGTTGTGTGTGTGGCAAGACTTTATTAGTACAATAATATTTTTATGTACTGTGCAACATTGTTCTTCTCCAATTTATGAAAGATTTTTGTCAGGGGTATGATGGCATGGACTCTAAAAACAGTAATTGTGTGGAAGGTGATGAAGGGATACACTAGGTGAATGAATAAACAAACTATGATGCATTCATATAATGGAATGAAAATCAAAAAAGGTCATGGAGGAAACTTAAATGCATATTGCTGAGTGAAAGAAACCAGTCTGAAAATGGTTCATACTGTATCATTCCAATTATATGACATTCTAAAAAAGATAAAACTATAGAAACCATAAAAAGTTGGTTGCCTGGAGTTGGGAGGATGGGAAGAGGAATGATTAGGTATAGCAGAGTGAAATTTTTAGGGCTATGAAAATAATATGTGTGATACTGTTATGGCAGAGACATGAAATTTTGCATTTGTAAAAACCTATAGAACTGTACAGAGTAAACCATGGACTTCGTTATTAATAATGCATCAATATTGATTCACCAGTTTTAACAAGTGCACCACACCAATGCAACTTTAGAAGGAGGGACAGGGAGTATATGGGAACTCTAATTTCTGTTCAGTTTTTTTGTAAATCTAAAACTGCTCTAAGAAATGGTCTTTTGGGCTGACTCCGTGGCTAACTTGGGAGAGTGTGGCGCTGGTAGCACCAAGGACCGCGGGTTAAGATCCTGTATAGGGATGGCCGGTGCACTCACTGGCTGAGCATGGTGCAGCCTACACCATGCCGAGGATTGTGATCTCCTTACTGGTCAGAAAAAAAAAAAAAAAAAAAAAAAAAAAAAAAAAGGGTTTTTTATTTTTTTAAAAAAAAGGGTTTTTTATTTTTTTAAAAAAAAGGGTTTTTTATTTTTTTAAAAAAAAGGGTTTTTTATTTTTTTAAAAAAAAGGGTTTTTTATTTTTTTAAAAAAAAGGGTTTTTTATTTTTTTAAAAAAAAGGGTTTTTTATTTTTTTAAAAAAAAGGGAATTAAAAAAAACCCAAAAAACAAACCCTACATTTCCTAGCTTTGTCCTTTGAAAAGGGCTAGAAACAATGGTTAAATTCAATAGCAATAAAAAACAAGTATATATACCATGGTTACTAAATACTATTTCTAACTAAAAGAAACCAGGAAAAAAAATTAAAAAGATGGCTTGTTAACTCAGTTGGTTAGAGAGCGTGGTTGATAACACCAAGGTCAAGGGTTCTGATCCCCATACTGGCCAGCTGCCAAAAAAAACCCAACAACAATAACCAAAAACCCAATCAGTTTCCTTGGAGAAATGGTTGATTCGAGCTTAGGTGAAGGAAGTGTTGTTGTATTAGCTTCATGTTGCTTTTGTTTTTTTTATTTCTTTTTAGTTTTGGAGATAAGAAGTCTAAAATGGGTCAGCAGGGCTGTGCTCTTCTGTAGGCTGTCGGGGGAGGATCCATTGCCATGCCTGTCTAACTTCTAGGGGCTGCCAGCGTTCTCTGGCCCTGCTTCAATATGATCTCTGCATCGGTTTTTGCCTCTCCTTCTCTTATGCTCCCGACTACCTATTTCCCTTACAAAGACTCTTGTGATTGATTTGGGCCTACCTTGATAACCTAGGATAATCTCCCCACCTTCAAAATCCTTAATGTAATCATATCTGTAAAGTCCCTTTGACATGTGAGGCAACATATTCCCGAGGTTTTGGAGAATAGAACCTGAACGTTTTTAGCATCAATAAGGATATTAACTGCAATGCTTTGAAACATATCAAACACATGTATTTGCATAAGTTCACTGGGAAAATATAGGAAAAATAAATGAACTGTTCACTATTGGAGGGATTTAATGAACTGAGTCATTATATTGATTTTTAATTGTACTTCTAATTTTAAAAGATTAGGAGTTCAATTCTTTTTTGGTTTTTTCTATGTTGTAGTATGAGTTATAAAGTAAAGCAACAAATAAGAGACGTGTTTGTGGCCAATTGGAAAATATTGAGTTTTTTAAAAATAAAATTTTTATTCCCTTTAAGTTCTCAGCACTATTGTATAAAATGAATATATTGTGTATACATATTTCTGTTGAGTAAAACCTTAATGTAGCTTATTTGTGGTATTATAAACAATTCTACAATTAATTCTTCATCCTTTCAAATACATGTATATTTAAACATTTGTCTTGGTTGTAATGAGTGAAATAATTTAATAAAGTAATATTCACATGTAAAGAGAATCATCTCTCTCAAATTTTCTTCCACTGATGTAATCAATATTAACAGATTGGCATGTATATTTTCACATCGATGTCTCTCCTCATAAAAACATGTACACATTCATAGATGTTTTCTTTTGCATTTTTTATTTGTTTACTGATCTAGTGTCATTATTAACAAAATAGACTCGGTTTTTTTTTAACTTGGCAACAATCTTTTGACATTCTTATTCTATAGATAAAAATCCATTTAAAAAGTTTCCTTATTTACATCCATATATATATACACATATCTTCAAACCTGCATATATGTGAACTTGGCAACAATCTTTTGACATTCTTATTCTATAGATAAAAATCCATTAAAAAAGTTTCCTTATTTACATCCATATATATATACACATATCTTCAAACCTGCATATATGTGTTATTATATATTAAAATTAAGTATTACAAAGTTAATATCATTTCAAAATGATATTTTGAGAAATCTGTTTATGTGTTCACTTAATGACATGAAAAACCATCAGACATTGGTTTGAAAACTAAAGATACAAAAATGACTTGCGTAGGACTCAATGGAAGGTAGTTTACAGAAGTGGTAAGAAAATTAATGTAATTCAGTTATATATTATTAAAAAACAAACAAGGTTATAAAATTAAAAAATAAAATGTCTATGGCCATGTATCTTTTCTGTTGATATGTTTTAAAATATTTTCTCTTACTTAGTTGAGAGCGGGATCAAATGATCAATGTTTTATTTTGGGATTTTTCTTTGTTTCCTTCTACCCTTTCTTTTCTTTGTTTGCATCATTTATTTCCTGCTGCAGATAACCTGCATTAAAATTTGTCTTTCTTTAATATTCTACATATTCATTGACTGTATACAACTAAATCAGCAAATAAATATTTCTAAAATGTATAAATAATCTATGCATACACACAAACATGCACACACTAATATTAAAATATCTCATCCAAGAATATCGATTGCCTTTCTTTATTCAAGTTATATTTTATATTCTTTTAAAATATTTTATGTATTTTTTATATATACATTGTACTTTTATGTTAAATTTATTTTCTTGACAATTTCTGTAATTATTATGACTGAAATAATATTTTCTCATTGATTTTATTGTGCTTATTGCTATTACAGTGTATTAATTTTTAAATATTTTCTATTTTTATAGCCAGAACACCAAATTCTCTGATAATTCCCTCAGTTATTTATTAGAATTTCTTGAGTTTTCTGGATATGTAAGAATGTCCTCAGGGTAAAAAATATATGTCAAATTTCATTAATTTTAAGATACCAATTATTTAAGACATGCAATTATTTTTATGTACCCTTAAGGAAAAGAAAATGTTCCCAATTAAAGTATGAACGATGGTAGATGCCATCCATTGTATGACATATCTCCACTTGAGACAAGCAAAATGTGAATAAAATAAGACTTCGTAGTCACTCAAACGCAATAGTTTCATGTATTCTTTCCTATATTTATCCCAATTGCTTTGTTTTTTTATATTATTGCATGTCCAAGATCTTCCAATAAAATATTAAACATTTCTATTTTTACTCATTTACATCAATTGGAGTGGGGTATAGCTATGCTATTAGACTTCTCAAAGAGATGGCTTTTGAATTTTTTTAAATGTGTTTAATAGATTTAATTTTCTACTATTAGTATAAGTTACACTTCACTTTTGTTTATTTTTTATTTTTCACATTTATTAGGACAAGCAAAAGTTCCTCTTGGTCTAGTTTACATTTTAAAAATAATGAATAAATTTAAGATAACAGAATTCCTTCTGGCTAGTTTTTTTTCAGTACTCAAAATAATTTGCAATGACATGTCTGCATTTCATTGCTTTCTAGGTAGGAATTAGCTAATTTGACTTGAGTACCTTAATTTCTAAGCAATTATATTTGTGTGACTTTTTCAGTTTTTTATATTTAATAATTTAGATTTCTATAAGACGATTTGGATTGTAAAAGCTTAATGAGCTTTTGTAAATGCTTAATTTGTAGTCACAGGCTATCAAGTACACTTGGGAATGATTTTCCCTTGACTCATAGTTCTGTAAGCCCAGTTAATACTTTATAGAAAAAAAAATCTGTAATCTCAGTGGAAAAAGGCATAATTTTCAGATTTATACTTTCAGTGGTTGTGCAACAACTTGACAGTTCTGACTTTATGCTATTGTGTCATTCTAAATGTTCTCACCACACTGATCCTGAGACTCGAAACATAAGCCTCTGGGATCTGTAACCTTCCACTCCCATCCACAGGTCTATGCTCTCCTGAGCATCCACAGTCATTTCATAGACGATTGCTCTACTTTTAATTGAATCTTTTATTTTTGACACCTTTATTCACAACTTTGCAGTGCTTTCAGCTACAGATTCAAGAAATATTTATATTTATTAAAGTTTATCCAACATTTCTTTGTGTTTGTAATAGTAATATTTTCCTCTATTTTCTCAATATAGTGCTATTATTCCCTTTCAATGTGAATTTTAAATTAACCCATTTTAGAAACTTTACATAGAGGGAGGAGGGAGGGAGGTGTCGGTGATGGGCCATAATAATCATATACAGTGTATATTGACAAAATAAAAATTTAACGAAAAAAAAAAAAAGAAACTTTACATAGGATTACTCTAATTACATGTGTTTGGTTGTTATTATTGTGTGTATTTGAGAAGAGCTACAAAAGATTTTGCTCTATATTTTTTCTGAGTAATGACTTTTATTATATATTAAAATTAAGTATTACAAAGTTAATATTTCAAAATGATATTTTGAGAAATCTGTTTATGTGTTCACTTAATGACATG
>NW_007731136.1:135666-137760 GCF_000696425.1 Galeopterus variegatus | reverse complement strand
TGTGTGTATTTGAGAAGAGCTACAAAAGATTTTGCTCTATATTTTTTCTGAGTAATGACTTATATTATATATTAAAATTAAGTATTACAAAGTTAATATTTCAAAATGATATTTTGAGAAATCTGTTTATGTGTTCACTTAATGACATGAAAAACCATCATACATTGGTTTGAAAACTAAAGATACAAAAATGACTTGCGTAGGACTCAATGGAAGGTAGTTTACAGAAATGGTAAGAAAATTAATGTAATTCAGTTATATATTATTAAAAAACAAACAAGGTTATAAAATTAAAAAATAAAATGTCTATGGCCATGTATCTTTTCTGTTGATATGTTTTAAAATATTTTCTCTTACTTAGTTGAGAGCAATGCAATTCTTTTGATTGACTCCTTGAAGGCTTTCTTAGCTTGATTGTTTCTCAGTGTATAAATAAATGGGTTCAATGTAGGTGAAATAGAAGAGATGAGCAGTGAAACTACCTTATTAACTGTCACTTCTTCCTTTGCTGTAGGATTCATATAGATGAAAATGCATGTGCCATATGTGATGGAAACCACAATCATGTGGGAAGAACAGGTGGAAAAGGCCTTTTTCCTTTGCTGGACAGAGGGGAACCTAAGAATTGTTTTGATGATGTAAGCATATGACAGAACTACACAAATAAGAGTCATATTCAGGGTCAGCACAGCACAAATAACAACTGTCTGTTCCATGAACCATGTGTCTGAGCATGAGATTTTCACCAGGGGAAATGCATCACAGCCAAAATGTTCAATCATGTTAGAGTCACAGAATTTTAGATTTAAACCCAGGCTAAGTGGTGGGATTATTATGCATAAGCCAGCTGTCCAGCAACATATTATAAGAATCCTGCAGACTTTACTACTCATGATAGTCACATAATGTAGGGGTTTGCAGATGGCCACATAGCGGTCATAGGACATGGTGGCTAGAAGAAAAAATTCTGTTACTCCACAGAGGTCAGTAAAAAACACTTGGATGACACAATCATTATAGGTAATGACCTTGTCACCTGTTGCTATGTTATACAAGTATCTAGGAATACAAGCAGATGTGAATGAGATTTCTAGGAAGGAGAAATTTTTTAAGAAGAAGTACATGGGTGTTTTAAGGCGGGCATCCACAAAGGTGAGTGTGATGATAGTCAGGTTCCCAGTTATACTCAACATGTAGGTCAGAAATAGAAAGATAAAAATCAGAACCTGAAGGTGAGGGTCATCTGTCAGTCCCAGAAGAATAAATGTTGTAACTGTACCATTTCTCATCACTGACTTCTGACTTCTCTCCAACCTGTATGTGATATTCAGAGAAAGTTTCTTATAGATTATTTTAACTCTTCTACCATATTCCAGCTTTTAATATTATTTTTACTTTTTGGTTTACATCTTATGTCCATCCTCTTGCTTAGAATTTGCCTGTGTAACTAAGTAGATTGCAGAGAAGATATAATTTTATGGGTAGCAATGCCTTTTGCCTCTCGAAATTTCTTACCTGTTCACAAACTGAATCACAAAATTTCACTCTTGATTTCATGCCTTTTCTTAACACTATGGGTCTTTCTAAAAATCAGTGTTAATACATAACATATAACTTGGTTTCACTATACAGACTCTAGACTGAAACTTGAGGTTTTTATTCCAAAAGAAGATTTTTGTTGGTTTGTTAGGTTAAGTGTATTCAATACTATGAAAAACCTTAGGCCTTGCTGTTCTCCAAGCCCTTTCCCCACCACTAGCAATACAGTCCACCTTTTTTTCTGAATCCATGCATTACCTTTACTGAATATGTGCGTTAGTTCTACCACTAACAAAAGCGATGAGTGCCTTCTCTTTTCTCCTTGATATTTTGCCAAATGAGTTATTTTATCTTCATTGATTCTACATCAGTAGGAACTCAAATGATTCTAAAATACAATTAGTATCTCGAGGCTTGAGATTTTTTGACCTCAGTGAATAGAAAACATTTTCCCCTTGTGTGCCTAGTTCATTTTATAAGCAATTTGACTTTATTGTTTTTTTTTTTTTTTTCCTTTTTGTCTTTTTTCGTGACCGGCAACGGGATCGCAACCCT
>NW_007731136.1:117088-135115 GCF_000696425.1 Galeopterus variegatus | reverse complement strand
GGAGCGCCACCGCACTCCCAAGCGGCGCACTGTAGCAGTGCGCCACCGGGCCGGCCCTTGACTTTATTGTTTAACTTACTGCGTTCCCCTCTTAATGAGGTTGGGACAGAACTGGTTTTGACTATTTGTTCAATTCACAATGTTACCAATATAAGGAAGAGTCACTGACTGAGGATCATGGCTTACCTAAACGTTAGAAACTTCTTAGGAAATTTAGGCTGTCATTCAACAACGACCAATTATTTATATCAGATGGAATGTAGAACAGGTATATATATATATATATATATATATATATATATTTTTTTTTTGGTTTTTTGCAGTTCACCAACTTCCTTGCATCTTTTCTCCTAATTTCTTAGATAATGTGTGCATCACTGTGAAATCTTACTCAGCCCTTGAAACTTAAGAGTATTAGTCAATTCTCAAAATATATCTGCACTTCTTGGATATATTACAATTTATTATATAATAGAAATTAATAAACATATTGACACTGTAGTATAATTGTTTTCTGTTAATTCTGTCTTTCAAACAAATGTTCATAATGAACACAGGAATCGGCGATGAGATGCTGTCACTTCCGTCAATGTATTATTCCTGTTTTTGGTTGGGGGAGGAGGATTCAGGGGCATGGTTATATACTTCTATGTATATGAAGATGCTTTATTTTTAATTTGAGGTTGACTGTATATCCAAAGTTACCCTGGATATTTCTTATCATAAGTTAAATGCAGATTTATTTGTGTATCTTATGCATAAAATCTTCCCAGACAATGACATTTACCTATATAAGGGAAATTCTTTCTAAAAAATGACATCTTATAAATGTATCTTGAATACATTAAAAATTTATAAATTATTACCAAAATCCATTTTATTTCCCAGAGAAAATTATAACCTAGATCCTACAAAGGGAATTACAAAGAGACAAACTTTATCATACTTACTCTTCTGCTAGTAAATAAAAATTTCTGTTGTTTGCTCAAACATTACAATATGAAGACTCCAATGTTAAAAGTGATATTTCTAGAAAGGTATTTATGTCTTCACACCCACTGGCATGTCTGGGAATGTGTAGAGCTCTCTGTGGTTTCCATCTTCAACAAACTGGGCGGACTTCCTCACCATAGGCTTAATGCTATTATAAGCCTCCAGATATTTTCTCACTGTCTCCATCACTGAAAAGAAAATAAGTTACTCTAAGGGCTGAGGAATGTTAGGAACCTCATCCACTGATGAAAGAGATGATATTTTAAGGCACCAGGAGAAAAAGAAATGCTTTTACAATATCAAGTGTGACTTTTTAATTTGTTGAAAGTGCCACTAAGTGGAAAAAACAAATGCTCCTTGGGACCTACATTCAAGTCATTAATTAATTTTCTGAGTAATGAAGTTTGGCAAAAATAAAATAAGGAACATAGGCTTCAGTGGGGACTGTGTCCTTGGAGATAGGAGGATGTTGCAGCAGCATTTGACACAGGTCAGGAAAACAGCTATATCATTTCAATTACATAGCTCATTTCTTTTTAACACATCTACTAAGGCATTTGGATGACAGTAATTCTTTATTATATAAACAGAATTATATATGAATCATTATTACCAAACAATTTTAAACAGATAAGCAAAATGAAAAGTTTATACAATTATATAAGGCTATAGCTTACGTTACAGATCTTATCCTTCCAGATATTTCTTTCTCCACATACAACTATATTGTAGGTATTCATTAATGCATAAAATTTTCAACCACATGTCATAATTGGAGTGCAAAATGTATACTTTTAGAAGATGGCAGAATAGACAGTCCCCTGCTTCACGCTCTCCCACAAATCAACAAATTTACAACTATTAAAAAGCAATGATAGCCAAGCTGGGGCTGCTAGAGCTCAGGGGAAGAGGAGGAGAGACCTATGGAGTGCATGAAGGCAGGAGAAGCCATGAAGAGAGTAAGAGAAAACCACTCCAACCATTTTGAATCCCAGCTGTTTCCAGGCTGGAGCTGCTGAGCTCATGGAGCAGGAGCTGGCAAAAGCCACAGCTGTGCCTTCTGGATGGAGTTGCTTGGAGATGGCAGGGGAGAAGAGGGACTTCATGGTCTCCAGGCCGGCAATACCACTAATAGGTTTCCTATGGACCCACATAGGACTGAGGAGCCACAACAAATGAAATCAAGGAGCTACTTAGAGGCCAGTGAGTCATTACAACGGACCGGAGCACAGCCTGTCCCATGGGAAGTATTTGGAGCACAGGCAGTGGGGGAGATGGGCCCACCAGAACACTGGAGCACAGCAAGGACAGCTGATCTGCCTTCCAATCAGCATAGGACACTCAGAAGAGACTGGTCAGGAATATAGAATCGCATGGGGTGCACTTTGATGAAAAGACTCACGCCCAGACCAGTGTTTCTACATAACCCAGGTACAGCGGATTTCACCAAACCCAGAAGTATCTATAAAGTCAACCATTAAAACTGGTGCCAAACAAAAAACCTTCCTCAGGGAATCAATAGCAAAGCAGCAATTTAGCTCAACCATAGAGCTCAAATACTGGTGCCCACAGGAAGTTCCCCCACTATAGAAGTAAGCAAAGGATAACCAATTAGTTTCAGTGCAGAGTTTAAGTGGTGGGAACAGCAAGTAATCCAACACAGAACTGAAAGGAAAAACAGAGTACCCTCTGGGGCCTGCCTGGGTTCCTGAGGTATGGAGCCAGGGACTGGACTTCCTTCCACAACCAGACACAATACCAACAGCATGGGTCCTGCCCAGGGTCCTGAGGTATGGAGCTGGGAGCCACCAGCAACTGGGTAAGGAGCATGCCAAAAGCATCACCTCCATGTGGGTATCCCACCACAGCCACCACAATAACCATGGATGCTGCAAAAGTGGCTAGATGCCACAACAACAATGCAGATGGTCCACCAGCCACTGGAGTGCATTGACACAAGGAGAGTCACCAGTAGAGACCAAAGAAAAGAACAGAACGTCTCTCTCCACACAGCCCATTTCAGTGACAGAAGAAGCATCTGCTCTATGATAATATTGGGGGGCCTGAACACACCTCTCAGCATTGGACAGATCATCTAGGAAACATATCAAAAGAGTAACCATTACTCTTTCAGAAGGAGAGAAGAAATCTAGGGCAGTTAGAGGGGGGAGGGCAGAGGGGAGGGAGATGGGGAGAGATTTGACAAGGGGCATAAAGAATAATTACGATTTGTAATAATGTATATGCAAGTAATATTGATTTGATCAACATATGTCAACGTTGAACCCCCAAAATATGCATAATCAATTATGATTCAATAAAAATTAAAAATAAAAAGTGTACTTTTAAATGGGTGCATTTGTTGTCTGTAAATTTTATCTCAATAAAGTTGATTTTAAAGAAAAGAAACAAAAAATATGCTTTTATGATTGCACAATAATGTGAATGTACTTAATGTCACTAAATTGTGCACTTAAAATGGCTAAAATGGCAAATTTTATGTTGAAATTTTATCACAATAAAAAGCATGTGCTTTCATGTATTTAAACACATCTTAATTTATCACATAATAGAAAGTTCTGTTTTTTTCTAATTTTTCATTATTAATAAAGTTAGCAGTATGAATATTTTGGCAATTTTTAAACCAATCTGTAGATTAAATGTACAATGTTCTTCAATTTTCCCAGTTATCAACAATTCTATTAAAAGCATTTGTAGACAAATCTTTTTGCATATTTGTGAGAATAATTCCCAGAAATGAAATCTTTAGATGAAAATATTATTTTATTTTTAGAAATTTTGTATAATGTTATAAGAAGCATTAGTAGTTTACATCAAACATTGCCACCATAATTAGGTTTTTGGTGTGTATTTTTATCTTTAACTTTATGCCTTGTTTTAAGAAATATGTTAAGTATGTATTTTAAGATAAATCTTTAAAAGTGTCAATAATTTTTGGCATATACTTGTGGTTTTTTACAGTCAAATCTATCAATTGTTTTTTGCTTTTTGATTTTTTTTAGGAATATTAAGATATAATAGACATATAATAAACTGGACTTACAGAAAGTATACAATTTGATGAGTTTTTTTTTTTTTTTCCTTTTTGTCTTTTTTCGTGTCCGGCAATGGACCGCAACCCTCAGTGTTGCGCCCGTACCAGAGCGGGACCGGCAACGGGATCGCAACCCTCAGTGTTGCCCCCGCCCCTCGCTCAGCCAGTGAGCGGCCGGTCTGTATGTGGGATCCGAGCCCTCGGCAGGACAGCGCACTGTAGCAGTGCGCCACCGGGCCGGCCCCCCCCTTTTTTTTTTTGATGAGTTTTGACATATGTATACACCCAAGAGAGTATCACCACACTCACAATAGTAGATATACCCATTATTCCTAAAGGTTCTCTTGTGCCATTTTTGAATCCTCGCCTGCCCATCCCCCTTTGCTGCCACTCACAGCCAACTTCTCATCAGTTCTCTGTCACTATAGACTAGTTGCATTTTCTAGGATTTTATGTGTGTGAATTCATAAGGTATGTACTTATTTTTTATTTGGCTTATTTTGCTCAGCATAACTTTTTGGGCTTCATCCACGTTATTTGTGTGTATCTCTAGCTCATTTTTAAAAAAATTTCTGGGACAAATTCCATTGTGTGGATATACCACAATATGTTTACAATTCATCTGTTGATATTTTGCCATTTCAATTTCAAGGCACTTACAAATAAAGCTGTTATGAACATTTATGCACAAATCATGTAAAAACATGTGCTTTTATTTCTATTGGGTAAATACCTAAGGGTGGAATGACAGTACCATGTAGAAGGTATATGTTTTGAGAAACTGCCAAACAGTTTTTCAAGGCAGCCATTTGACTTTACAGTCAGTCACACCAGCAGTGGAGGAGTGTTCTAATTGGTCCACATCTTTGACATGACCAGCCTTTATACTTTTAGTCATCCTAGTAGGTGAGTAGTCATATCCTATTGGATTTTTAATTTTCATATACCTATAGCTAATGATATTGAACATCTTTTGTTGTGTTTGTCTGCCATCTGTATATCTTTCTTGGTAAAGAGTTTAAATCATTTGCCTATTTTTAAATTGAGTTGTGTATTTTCTTATTGTGGAGTTTTGAAAGTTCTTTATATAGTCTTCATACAAGTCTTTTATTGGATAGGTGATCACAAATATTTTCTCCCAGTCTGTGGCTTGTCCTATTCTCTTAACAGTGTTTTTCAGAAGTTGTTAATTTTTTATAATTAATATTATTTTTTATTGACAAATCGTAACTCTATACATTATGGGGTACAATGTGATGTTTTGATATATGTACACAATGTGGAATGATTAAATTAATCTGAATAAGATATTCATCACTTACCTATCATTTCTTATAGTAAGACATTTGAAATTTACTCTTAAATATTTTGAAATATGCAATACACTATTATTAACTACAGTCATCCTGCTGTGCAAAAAATCTCAAAAACTATTTCTCTTTTCTGAAATTTGCTACCCTTTGATCACAACTGTCCATTTTCTCCCTCTTCTCTCTCTCTGCTTTCATCCCCAACCTCTGGTAACTATCATTTTATTTTATTTCTATGTATTCAACTTTTTAAGATTCCACTTGTAAGTGTGATTACGTGATATTTGTTTTTCTGTGCCTTGCTTATTTCACTTAGTATAATGTTCTCTAGATTCATCCATGTTGTTGCAAATGACAGGATTTAAGATTCCACTTGTAAGTGTGATTACGTGATATTTGTTTTTCTGTGCCTCGCTTATTTCACTTAGTATAATGTTCTCTAGATTCATCCATGTTGTTGCAAATGACAGGATTTCCTCCTTTTTAAAGGCTGAATAGTATTGCATTGTGTATATATATCACATTTCCTTTATCTGTTCTTCTATTGATGGCACTTAGGTTGATTACATATGTTGGCTACAGTGAGTAATGCTGCAATGAACATGGTAGTGTAGATATCCCTTTGACATAGAAGTTCTTAGTTTCAATGATTGGCATTTCACCAATTTTTAAAATGTATTATGCTTTCACTGTTGTATCTAAGAAATCTTTGCCTAACACAACAATAATGTTCTCTTGTGTTTTCTTCTAGAAGTTTTATAGTTTAAGTTTTACATTTAGGTCTGAGATCCATTTTAAGGTAATTTTTATAAATAGTACAAGGTATAAACCAAAGTTTATTTTTTAAAAATATGGCTATCCAATTCTTTTAGTACCATTTATTGAAAAGACTAATCTTTTTTGTTGTTTTTGCATCTTTACTAAATATCAGTTGACTGTAGATGTAAAAGTATACTTCTGGAGTCTCGATTCTCTTCTGTTGATCTATTTGCCTGTCTTTACACCAATATTACACTGTCTTGACTTCTTTAACTTTACAATAAGTGTTAAGATGAAAAAATGTAAGTCCCATAAATTTGTGAATTTTTTTAAAAGTTGAATTGATTATTCTAGGTCTTTTGATTTTCATGTAAATTTTATAAGCAGCTGGTTAATTTCCACAAAAAAGTCCTTCTTGGGTTTTGATTAGGATTGCATTGAATCTATAGATTAACTTGGAGATCATCAAACTCTTAGCAATGTTTAGTTTTTTGATGCATGAAAGTAGCATATATCTTGATATAGATTATTTTTCAAAAACTTCTCTCAGCAAATTTTTAGTTTTCAGCATACAGGGATTTTACATGTTTTGTCAGGTTTAAGCCTAATTTTTTCATACTTGTAATGCTATTTTTAGTTTTCAATTTCTGATTATTTGTCGCTAGTATGTACAAATACATTTGGAATTTGTATGTGAATCTTTTCTCTGAAGCATTTATAAGCTCACTTGTTAGTTATAGTGACATCTTTTGTAGAGTCTGTAGGATTTTCTGCACAGACAACCAAGTTGAAGGAAAATAAAGACAATTATTTTCTTCCTATCAAGCTGCATTGGCTATAACCTTCAGTACAATGTTGAACGGAAGTGGTAAGAGTGGACATCCTTGCCTTGTTCTTGCCTTGTTCTTGATCTTAGGGGGAAATGTGATATCAGTTGTAGTTTTTTGTAGATGCCTTTTATCAAGTTGAGGAAGTCCTTTTTCTTTTCAGAATTCTTAGTTTGCTAAAAATTTTTAAATTAGAAATAAATGTTGCATATTTTCAAGTGGTTCTCCATTGATTGAGGTGATCATATGTATTTTATTTTTAGTGTCATAATATGGCAGATTATATTGACTGATTTTCAAATGTTAAATGAATCTTGGGTAATGATGTCTATCTATATATATCTAATAGCTGGGTTCTAACTGCTAACTTTTAATTGTTACATTTATTTTAAAAATTTTATTTTTAATTGACATAATTTGACATATTTATGGGGTACAAAATGATGTTCTAATGCATGTATGCATTGTTTAAAGATCAAATCAGGCTAAGTAGCAAATCCCTCACTTCAAAATTTAGAGTCCCCTCTTCTAGCTTTTTTGAAATAAATAATACATTATTGTTAACTATATGTGCAATAGAAAACCAGAATTTATTCCTTCTATCTAGCCGTAAATTTGTACTTGTTGACCAACCTGTTCTCATTACCCCTTCCCTACTCCCTTCCCAGCTTTTTGTAACCACTTTTCTGCTCTTTACTTTTTGGGGATCAATGTGGTAATTTTCTTTCTGTGCCTGGCTTATTTCACTCAATGCATTGTCCTCTAGGTTTATGGATGCTGCCCCAAATGAGAGGATTTCATTCTCTTTTATGGCTGAACAGTATTGCATTGTGTATATAAACCACATTTTCTTTATCACATTGCTCTGTTGATGGATACTTATATTAATTCCATATCTTGGCTATTGTGAATAGTGCTGCAATAAACATGGGACTGCAAATATCTTTTCAACATACTGATTTCAAACCAACCTTTTACGGTAGTTGCCCCTTATCCATGGTTTCCCCTTCCACGTTTCCAGTTAGCCACAGTCAACCATGCTGCTGCAATAAACATGGGACTGCAAATATCTTTTCAGCATACTGATTTCAAACCAACCTTTTACAGTAGTTGCCCCTTATCCATGGTTTCCCCTTCCACGTTTCCAGTTAGCCACAGTCAACCATGCTCCAGAAATATTAAATAAGAAATTCCAGAAATAAATAGTTCATAACTTTTCAATTTCAAGCCATTCTGAGTGATGAAATCTGGTGCCCTGCCACTCCTTCGCGCCCTAGTGACGAATCATCCTTTTGTCTAGTCATCCACACTTTAGATGTTACCCTTTCCTTAGTCACTGTGTAACCATCTCAGTGATTTTTGTGCAGTTTTGTTCTTTTGTGTTGTTTTTCTATTATTCTCAAGGAAATTCCTAGAGATGTAGACCTAAGAGTCCGTTGAATTTGGCTAACTGGAAGTCTATAATGAACCAAGTTAGGATAAACTGAAAGTCGGGAATTATATTCCTATATTTATCCATTTCTCTCTCTATAAAAATATTTAATGAATTTAACACTTGTTGAAAGAAGTGAATCAATTTGTTCAATTAAGTACAAAAATGAAGACGCTGATCTTCCTTCCACGTACTTCCAAGTTTCTTACACTGAGTTAAAACAATAGTAAATGGACTAGTGGATCAAAAATATTTTTTAAAAATTGGGTCTTTACGGTACTGAGCATTTACAGACTTTTTTTTTCTTGTCAGTATTTCCTAAACAATGCAGTATAATAACCCTTTTCACAGAATTTACAGTNTCATAACTTTTCAATTTCAAGCCATTCTGAGTGATGAAATCTGGTGCCCTGCCACTCCTTCGCGCCCTAGTGACGAATCATCCTTTTGTCTAGTCATCCACACTTTAGATGTTACCCTTTCCTTAGTCACTGTGTAACCATCTCAGTTATCAGATCAACTGTCACAGTATGGCGAGGCTTGCGTTCAAGTAACCCTTATTTTATTTAAGAATGGCTCCAAAGGGCAAGAGTATTATTTTATTTAAGAATGGCTCCAAAGGGCAAGAGTATTATGCCTAATTTATAAATTAAACTTTATCATAGGTATGCATATTTAGGGAAAAAACAGTATATATAGCGTTTGGTACTGTCTGAGGTTGCAGTCATCCACTGGGCATCTTAGGGGAGGCTACTATATTCCTGAAATGTATTCATTTGGTAATGGTAAAAAACTTTTTAAATGTGAAGTTGTATGCTGTTTGTTAATATTTCATTTAATCTTTTGCATCAATATTGCATAGGTTATATTGGTCTATAAATTTTTGTTTTGCTCTGTCGTCATGTTTAGAAATCAATGATTTTCTTGAATCTTAAAAGAAATGAGATTTTCTTCATTGCTAACACTCTGGAGTTTATATAGATCACTGAATTATTTGGTGTTCGAAGATTACATATAATTTCTTTGTGAAAATCTGGTACTGGCATTTTTTGGGGTACTAATTTGATTACATTATTTATTTTATAAAATATTTTGTTTAGTCTTTATCAGAAACATGAACAACTTGTGTTTTCTGTATTTTCCTAGATTTATTCATTTTTTTCTTTTAAAAATTTTATTCAAAATATTTTAACATTTACTTGCACTTATTTGTGGGGTACAATGTGTTGTTTCAATACATGCATGTGCTGCACAATGATTCAAAACTATGCTAACGTGCCATTTAAACCTAGATTTATCCGTTTATAAAGGTTTTCTAATTTATGTGTCGATATCTAGGTAGAGGTCTTAAGGATAGTCTCTTTTAATATGTAGATTAGTATCTTTCACTTATGGAATTTTTTTCTTAGGCAATTGTTTTAAATATTATTTCTGCCTTTTGCTTCCACAGTGAGTCCATTTATTGTTATGATATTCCTTCTATTACTGTTTTTAGAAACTTGTTTATTGCTTGTTTTATTTCTCAAATACTTTTTATTAAATTTTATTTTGAGCCTATTCTCTCTTGGGTACTTTGTATTTTAGTCCATATTTCTGACACGATTTTGTCTTTTCTTCTATTATTTTCTGAGTTTAATCACTTTTTTCTTTCTTACATTTTTTAACTGATTTCTTTTTTTATTTTTTATCTTTCAGAATTACTTGCCTTAAATATTTTGAATGTTTGCCTGAATATATTTAAATATTTTGGAGCATTCTTTTATAGTTTTCTCCCTTTTTGTGAATCTTTGTGCGTATGTCAAGGTGATTTACAACAGCTTGGGTGTCAAAATTTTTTCTGTGGTTTGCTTTTTTGTTTACTTTCGAAAGACTTATTTCATTTACTTTTGTTCATGTAATCAATTTGGGGTGATTTATAGGATTCTTAATTCAGTGGCATCCTGTTTTGTCAGTATAGTTGTGTCCACATTACTTATTTTTTTCTTTTTCTCTTGTTGTTGATTTTTGTTGTTCTTTTGGTCACAAGGACTCTAAATTTTCTTTTTTAGTTTGTTTTTATGTTCATCATCCAATCGCCAAAGAGTGCCTCTTCCTTTCTTTTTGCATTTTGCTCTCCCCAAATCTATGTCTTTTAAAGAAAGCGACTACAAATTGCATAATTGCATGTACTTAATAGTAAATGGACTAGTGGATCAAAAATATTTTTTAAAAATTGGGTCTTTACGGTACTGAGCATTTACAGACTTTTTTTTTCTTGTCAGTATTTCCTAAACAATGCAGTATAATAACCCTTTTCACAGAATTTACAGTGTATTAGATATTATAATCAATCTAGAGATGATTTAAAGTATGTAGGAGGATCTGCATAGGTTTTATGCAAATACCATGACATTTTTTTATATCAGGGACTTAAGCTTCTGTGGATTTTGGTATCTGTGGAAGGTCCTAGAACCAATCCCTCACAGATACTGAGGACAACTGTAATTATCTTTGCTCATACAAATATTTATACAAACATGGAAAGCTTTTTTGGTTAGTTTTTAAAATATTGTCCAATTTTACTGCAATAAACTTAGTAATAGATTTTTGACATTCCTACAGTTCAGTAGATAAAAATTTGAGTCTATCTCTGCAACAAAATATTTCCTTTTCATATCCTAACACCTGTATGTAACACTTATCTATAAATGGGTCATATATACAGTAATCAATGCTGGTGATTAGTTCTTTCCTTCCTTCCTTTTCTCCTTTCTTCCTACACACATCTACATCTATCTGTCTATCTAGCTACCTGTCTATTTATCTATCCATCCCCGCCCCCCCGCCGACACAGACAGACACAAATATAGATATACTGAAAGGATTTGGTCAAAGTTTCCATTACAAAAATTAAAATATATTAAACACAGCTTTTCATCTTTTTCTCTTTTTGATGTGTGAATAAAAGGTAAAACTTTTTATGAGAGATAATTTTTTTGTGACTGAAGCAGTGATTAAATAAACCATCATTTTCCCACTGAATTAAAATTGTCTGACTTTTATATAACAAATGGAACAAACATTTGTATGAAAATAAAGGTTATTTAGTAGTCTTTAATTTTATAATATCAACTATTCTACTGATTACTTTTCCTTTTCTTATGCCAGTACCATTTAATTTGATCTCAGGCCTGCATGTTTTGATATTGTATAAAGCAAGTCTCTATTCACTAATATTCATTTTGCTTTTATGTGCATTCATGAGATTTTTTTCTTCTGCATAACTTAGAGATAATTAATGCAATCAGAAAAAAATTAAAAGCTGATTCTAATTGGAGTTGTGTTTAACTTATATATTCAGATTGGGAGAATTGATATTATATGATATAACATATTACATCCATGTGTGGTTTATCCTTTGGCTATCATATAGATGGCTTTGATTTGTAGCTGTTTATCGCTACTATAAATATTGTCAACTGACTTTTAAACGTATGTGTTCATTTTCACATTGTTAGCAATTTTTTAAATTAAGTCTATTAGTTTCCTGTTATGTTTTATTGTTTTCTAGGTACATAATAATGTTATTCAGAAAAAATTACCATATTTTATCAATTCTATTTTAATGCATGCCGTTATATGTTGTGCTACCAAGAAAGAAAAAATGTTACTGATTGAAATATGCACAATATTAAGATTCCAGTCATTGTAAAACACATTTGCCTTTTAAAAATATAAAAACTTGAAAAAAAAAATGCCTTCAATAATTTCTAACTACAGTAGTTACATAACTCTTTCTGATATTAATCCCAAATATTTTATTACCTTATGACATTTCTAAGATGACAATGGAATGTTGAATATTAATAATAAAATTGAGCATCTTTGTTTCTTAACTTTAATTAAAATAGGTACGGGTGTTTTGCTGTTTTATATAATTGTGACAATTGCATTTCCTTAAAAATTTTTATCTTATTTTAGTAGTTTTTCATAATCTCACTTCACATTTTTTAAGAACAATTACTGATTTTTATCCAGTGATAGTTTGATCTATTAATCAAAATCCACACATAATGTTCTTTTTAAAATTTATTACAACAAAATTGGGCTATATTCCATATATATTTATGTATATATTTCTATATCTCTATGTTTTATTTATCTACCTATCTTTTTTTCTGTTATCTCCACACTTGTGTTATTGGAATAAATCTTGATTGATCATAGCATATTCTTTTTGCTATTTTGTTGGATTCTATTGAAATAGTCTATATGCATCAGCTAATTTGTTTAATAGTTCATGTTATACTGCCTTAATCAGATTTTTGTCAAATATTAAGATGTGTTCATAAGATTATTTAGGAAGTTTTTTGTTGTTTGGATAATTGAAATCAGAATGAAATTCCAATTTTTTTTACTTGTATAGAAATTTGATTCTTTCTCTCCTTCAATAATAAATCCTATTTGACCTCCTAAATGTTATATGGTGATTGATATATTTAAGTTTTCCACATCTTGAATTAATTTATAAATTTTGTTTTGCCAAAAACATGTTCATTGATTCTGGGTCTTTACTTTTTTTGGCTCCCTCTAGAATTGTGATAGTACCCCCATAAGTTATTTCACTTCACATGCCATTAGTTTGCATCTTCTTTCTTATTTGTAACCTTACATATTTTACTCTGCTTTATATTCATTTATGTTTCTGAGAAATTTATCAGTTTTCCTGAAATATTTAAAGAATCACCTTTTGGGTTTATTTAGCTTTTTAAATTCATTTAATTTTCTATTCTTATTAAAACTTATTTTCTATATATTTTGGGTTAATTTTATGGGTTTTAAAATTTTTATATGAGCAAGAATTGCTTTATTTCTGATCCTGTTTATTTTTTAAAAAATAGTAAGTATATTTAAGGATAAATAATTATTTAATTTCTTTTTTAGGCTTTATGTGAATTGTTATAGTTTCTCAATTTGATTGTATATGCATTTCTTAACTTCCAAAGAGTTACATTTGAATTCCCTATTTAATTCCTTATATATAGTATTAGTAGATTATTTTTTCATGAAATCTGGACATTAAAAGCTCTCTTTTAGATAGAGAAACATAAAAGTGATTCCCCTCATCCATAGATCATAACCCAAATAGAAACAGAAAAAGTATTTTTAGAGAAAATTGTCATTTTTTCATGAGTAGGTAATTTTTCCCTAATTCACATTTTTTTTTTCTTTTTATCTTTTTTACTGACCGGTAACGGGATCGCAACCATCGGTGTCTTAGAGAAAATTGTCATTTTTTCATGAGTAGGTAATTTTTCCCTAATTCACATTTTTTTTTTTTCCTTTTTATCTTTTTTACTGACCAGTAACAGGATCGCAACCATCGGTGTTGCACCCGCACTGGGGACCGGCAACGGGATCACAACCCTCGGTGTTGCGCCCACACCGCGCTCAGCCAGTGAGCGGGAACCGGTCTCCACATGGGATCCGAACCCTCAGCGGGAGTGCTGCCCAGGTGGTGCACTCTCCAGTGCGCCACCGGGCCGGCCCCCTAATTCACATTTAAAAAATCTTTACTTTATGCTATTCTGTAAGTTTCAAGTGCTTTCACCATTTGAATCCTGCAACTTTATCTTGCATCTCCACGTGGACATTTAAACTCAAGCCACTGTAACCCCTAACTCAACAAGATGACACAACATCCTCTGTTCTTTGCTTTCCTGGGAATTCACAGATCATAGACGGATTACTTAACATTTCTGTTTACTCTGGATCTCTGACACCTGGTGATTGTCCACATTTTAATTTTCACTTTCAGCTATATATTCAAAAGAATATTTATAAAAATTGATCCAACCTTTCCTTTTGTTTTTATTGTGTTTTCTTTGAGTATTAAAAATGATATTATGTTCTTTCTCAATTGTTCCATTATTACAAAATGCCCTTATTCATCCTATTTAGTATTTTAAGATAAAATTTGACCTCTTAATTAAATTTTTATATTATTTTGTATATATTTTAATACAGTAATCCACAGTCTTATGTTTTCATTTTTGTGGGAGACTAAAGAATTATTTTTATTATACCATAAACTATAATTACATGGGGTTTTATTTATTGACAATTGAATTTAAGAGAAGTACAGTTTTATGTTCTTACTGAGACATATCCCCTTCAAGAAGCTGAGTAAAAACCAAAGGAAAGAAAGAGTTGATTAAGATGCAAAGAAAATAAATCTAAAGAGGAGCCAAGAAGGATAACAAACTGAAATATGGATTATTAAAAGACAAAAAAATATGTTTCAAGAAAGTTTTAGCAGCCACTTACCTTTTATTTTGGCTGCTATATTATTTTACTTATTTAAAAATGAAGCAATTCTTTTCATCAAGTTCTTGAAGGCTTTCTTCACCTGCTTATTTCTCAGGGTATAAATGAATGGATTTAACATAGGTGAAATAGATGAAATAAGTAGGGAAACCACTTTATTAATAGTCACTTCTTCTTTTGCTGTGGGATTTATATAGATGAACATGCATGTGCCGTAGGTGATGGAAACCACAATCAGGTGGGAAGAACAGGTGGAAAAGGCCTTTTTCCTTTGTTGGGCAGATGAGAATCCTAAAATTGTCTTGATAATAGAACTATAAGATAGAACTACACACATAAGGGTCAATATGAGGGTCAGCACAGCACAGATTAAAACAGTTTGTTCCATGAACCATGTGTCTGAACATGATATCTTCAGGAGGGGAGAAGCATCACAGAGAAAATGCTCAATGACATTTGAGTCACAGAATTTCAGATTCAGCCCCAGACTAAGTGGGGAGGTTATGACCAGCAACCCAGACAACCAACAGTAAAAAACAAGTCTCCTGCACACTCTGGTGCTCATGATGCTCACATAATGCAGGGGTTTGCAGATGGCCACGTAGCGATCATAGGACATGGCGGCCAGGAGGAAAAATTCTGTTACTGCAAAGAGGTCAGTGAAAAATACTTGGATGACACAAGCATTATATGTAATGGTCTTATCACCTGTTGCTATGTTATATAAGTATTTGGGAACACAGGCAGTTGTGAATGAGATCTCTAAGAAGGAGAAGTTTTGTAAAAAAAAGTACATTGGTGTTTTAAGATGGGGATCCACAAAGGTTAGGGTGATGATGGTAACATTCCCAGTTATGCTCAGCATGTAGGTGAGAAATAGAAAGATAAAAATCAAAACTTGCAGCTTAGAGTCATCTGTCAGTCCCAGCAGTATGAATGTTGTTATTGTGTAGTTTTTCATCACTGATGACTTCTGTTCAATCTGCATGTCCAATAATTCAGGGAGATTGTCATATACATGATTTTATCTATATAAAATCTATCTTAATCAGCTCTACCTTCACTATATTTCTATAATGTATTGTAAATCATAGTATGGATATGATTAGATATTGCTAATATGGCGTGATTTCATCGATAGCAAAAATGCCATTTGGCTTCTCAAAATTCGTCCCTATTCACAGCTCAGTAAAACAAAACCACCTCACACCATTAAAGTTATGCTTTGGTTAACAATTTGGTTCTTGTCAAAATGCTATTGTGTGTATATATACACATATATACATATATATATATAAAATTTGGTCTCACTTTAAAGAGCTCTGATCAGAACTTGGAATCTCTGTTCTGGCTTTACAGTTAAATTTTTTGCTTGTTTTTCTTTCTTTTTGTTGTTGTTGTTGAATGTATTTTCTCTGATAACAATGCTAAACCTTACGCACAAGACTATACAAGCTACCCTCCCTTCCTTGTCATTCTTCTATTCTTCCTTGTCATTTCTTTATTAATGTGCAATTTTGAACTTATTATCTCTGTTGTGCAGAACACAGTTTTAAACACAAATTTACTCATACTTAAGATGTTTATGAAAATGCTTTAAGTAACTTAAAAATTACATGTTCTTTGGTCTTATCTTTTTTCTGTTTTTATTTCTTGGATCTATTAGTTCCTCTTTACTTCTGACTCTACTCGCTTTCCTGTTTTCTCCGCAATTTCTATAATTTTATATGACATCTTTCCCTTAATAATTATCAAATTTCTGTTTCTAATAATGGATTTTTTTTCTGACTTACATATTGAATTGGCTACCAAATGTATCTATTTATATATTGAACTTACCACCAAACATACCTGCTTGTACAAATCACTTTCTTGTCCACTTTAATGTGCCTAAAAAAGAAGTCAAGGTGTTCCACAGGTCCTACACTGCCACCCCTTTTTCCTGTGTGCCAACAAGTTCCATTTGTTAAACCTTGTGTTTAAATTTGTTAAACATTGTGTTTTGCCAGATATTGTCATAAGCATTTCTCTTATTTTGTCCCCCACTCCTGAATTTAATCTGGGTAAAAACTGTTCATCATTGATTCCTGTGGGAAGTTTTCTGCAATTCTTATGACTCACACACCCACTCCTGTGCTCCCATAACAAATGATACTTGCCACTATCTTAGTATGCAGACAGAGAATGTGTTTATTGGGATTACATCTTTCACACACTTATAGCCAAGACAACCAAAAATATTTAAATATTAAAGAATATTTTCTAAATAAATTTATATATTCCAAATTTACCAAGCACACACAGACAAAATTTTTCTTCCTATATGGACTTAAATTTATACTGCTTTATACTAAATTTGCATATTAAATTTTCTATATCTCTGATCATATAAGTAGAAAATTTTGTGGGGTTTTTTTTTCTTTTTTTGTTCTTAAATAAGAGTTACATGTGTTAATTAAATCACATTGTAAAGTGATCTTTACAAATCTGACAAAAGGTTTAATTGTCTTATCTTCCTTCCTTGGTATTTCAAATAAGTAATTTTATTTTCATTGATATGGTGTTTCCATTTGTACTGTATCTATTAGTACAATGCTAAACTCAGAGACCATGATTTTTTGATGCTGAGGTTATGCCACAAGTGGCTCCACAGTAATTTTCTTAGGCATAAAGATTTAATTACTACAGGAAAGGACTTGAATGTATTCAATTTTCAGTGTCTCAATGCTTGTACTCCTCCAGCAATGAGTAAAATGAAAATTCCCTTTGAAACCACAATTTATTCTTTCCTGAGCAGTTTCTCCTCATTGTTTATTTTACTGTATTTTATTCATCCTGAGGTGGAAAAGAGCCACATTTGAATATCTGCTTAATTTATACTATTAAATCCACAGGGTGGCAGTCACCAATACAGAGAAGAAGTGCTGACCTAGGCTCATGATTTGCCTGAAAACTAGAACCTTCCAGGGAATTTAGGTCCATATGCTACCTATATTTTAGATTAAGTAGAGAAGTGGTGAAGAATGATCGCTGAGGTCTGTCTATTTTTCTGCCATCCTCTCTCCTTACGTCAGTCTACATGTGCATCACTATGTAACCTTACTCAGCTCAAAATGCTATGGACGTTATTCAACACACAAAATATTAGAGAAGTGGTGAAGAATGATCGCTGAGGTCTGTCTATTTTTCTGCCATCCTCTCTCCTTATGTCAGTCTACATGTGCATCACTATGTAACCTTACTCAGCTCAAAATGCTATGGACGTTATTCAACACACAAAATTATGTTTTTTTGTTTTCTATAAGAAATTACACAGTATTATAAGACAGAATTTAATAAATGAAC
>NW_007731136.1:115086-116771 GCF_000696425.1 Galeopterus variegatus | reverse complement strand
TGTATTTTGAAAAGATAATTTATATGTTTTATAAAATACATAAATTATAATTTACATATCTGATTTTAATACAGGCAGGTGAAATCTTTTTCTTCTCAGAAAAAAATATGGCCAACATTTTACCAAGGGAAATATTAGTGATGTTGCAAAACTTATCATACTCACTCTTTTGTCAGCCAGCGATACATCCTTAAGTTGTTTGCAAATAGTAATTCAACCACTATCAGCTGAAAATGGCAGGTGGATGAGGATTTTCATGTGAGCTTTTCTTCATTTTTGCTCATGCATCCTTGCACACACTCACGTTCTCTGAACATGTAGAAATCTTCCTGATATTGTTGTCTCTAACAAATTCTACTGAATTTTTCAGGATATGCGTTTTACCATCACAGGTCTAGGAAATATTTTCTTGTATATTTTAATATTTGAAAGGGGGAAAAAATTCTAATGATAGTGGGATACTGGAAACTCTCTCTTTTGAGAGAGTTGGTATTTCAATATCTCAGGACAGGGACAGAGGTATGAATAATATCAGCCTTGAATTTTTATTCTTAGTTTCTCTACTGACAAATAAATGAATAAACAAAAGGTCCTTGGTGATTTATGCTCAATTGTTACTAATGAATCTTTCCAGTAATTTTATTTGGCAAAAGTAAAACAATAAATAAAAGCTCCTTTGGCTCCAGTGTCCTTGGAGATTGGAGAACAACAAACAGGTTAATTAGTTCATTTTCTTATTTTCCTAAACATCTTTATTTTTAAAAAAGTACATACAATAAACTGCATGAAATTAAAATGGACAGTTTGTTAGGTTTCTGCACCCCTCTATTTCCCAGGCAACCACTGATAAATTAGTTATCTGTCACTACAGATTAGGTTTTTTTTTTTTTTTTGTAGAATTTTATGTAAATACAAGAATACAGAATTGTATTTTTTGTCTTTCATCTTTCACTGAGCATTAATTCATGATTTATCCCTGTTGTTATTTGAGTCAATAGTTCTTTCTTTTTTAATGCTGAGTACTATTTGAATATTCGTGGACTTATGACATGTTCCCAGTTTGTGGGTATTATAAATAAATCTGCTGTAAACAGTCGTGTGCAAGATTTATATAAAAATAAGCTTTCATTTCTCTTAGTTAAATACCTGGGAGTGAAGTGGAGTAGATGATTTATAGGGTAGGTATATGTTTAACATCTAAAGATACTGCCAAACTGTCTTCCAACATGCCTTTAGCATTTTACATTCCCATTATCAGTGTATGAGAGTTCTGGTTGCTCCACATTAACACCAATCCTTAGCATGCTCTATCTTTAATTTTGGCCATTCTAGTAGGTTCATAATCAGTGGTATCTCACTGTTGGTTTAATTTGCAATTCCATAATTACGTATGATGTTGTGCATTTTTCATATGCTTATTTGACATCTGTATATCTTCTTTGGCATGGTGTCTGTGTACATCCTTTGTCCATTTTTCAATTAGGTTGTTTGATTTCTTATTGTTGAGTTGTAAGAGTTCTTCATGGATTCTGGATACGTCACCTATCAGATACATAGTTTTAAAAATATTTTCTTGCATTGTGTGTCTTTCCACTGTGTTCGAATAGTGTCCTTCACTTCTTCCTTTGCAACAACATGGATGGACTTAGAGAAAATTATATGAAGTGAAACAAGTCAGGCACAGA
>NW_007731136.1:104417-114633 GCF_000696425.1 Galeopterus variegatus | reverse complement strand
TAAATAAACACACAAACAAATAAAGGGTGAGGGGAAGAAGACAGAATAACCACAAAAATTCTTTGAACGTTTTAAGCCAAGTGCACAGATATGATGTTGTGGGGAGAGGGGAGGGGGTGGAGAGGAACTGGTAAAGGGGCACGAAAATCAAGTACAATGTTTTTTGAGAAGTAAAATAAAATAAAATAAAATTAAAAAAGTATTTTCTTCCATTGCATGGGTTTCCACTGTGTTCGAATGGTGTCCTACACTTCTTCCGTCCCAATCTGGAGCCCTTTCATTACTTTTACTTGCCTAATTGACCTTTTAAAAACCTCAAGTACAATGTTGAATGAAAATGGCAAGAGTGGACATTCTTGCCTTGTTTTCAGTCTTAGAGAGAGAAAGCATCCAGTCTTTCAGCATTACATATGAGGCTACCTGGGGTTTTTTACATCGCCATTATCAGGTTGAGATTTTCCTTTATATTTCTAGATTATTGGGAATTATTATCATGACTCAGTGTTGGATTTAGCCAAATGCTTTTCTGTCTCTGTTAAGATGATTATGTCATTTTTGTTTTTTCTTCTATATTCTTTTTATATGATGTATTGCATTCATTAATTTTGGCTGTAAAACCAACTTTGTATTCCCAGAATAAATCCCACTTGGTAATGGTGTGCAATTCTTTTTTACATGTGGTAGGATTTAATTTGCTAGCACTTTGTTGAAGATTTTGTGTATATTCATAAGGGATATTGGTCTGTACCTTTGGCTTGTTTTGGTATGACAGTCATGACCACATAGAATGAGTTGGGAAGTACTGAATTTCCTTTGGTTTTTTGGAAGAATTTGTGAAGGATGGACGTTAAATTCTTTTTAAAAGTTAAGTAGAATTCTCCAGTGTAGCCATCTGGTCCTGGGATTTTACTTCTGAGAAGTTTTTTGATTACCAATTCAATTTCTTTTTATAGGTGTGATCGTATTTCCTATTTCTTCCTGGGTCAGTTTCAGTGATTTGGAATTAGTCCAGGTCATGTAGGTTATCTAATATATTGGCATACTATTGTTGTACATGATTATACATAATTGATCATGATTGGCTTTCAAGAAAAATATACAAGTGATACTAAAAGACAAGAAAAATCTGAATTGACAAAGCAAGCATCAGGACCAAACTCATATAACACAGGTTTTGGAACTATTAGATAGGGAACTTAAAAAAAAATCTGTGGCTAATATATTAAGGGCTCTATTGCAAAATGTAGATAGCATACAAGAAGGGAATGTTAACATTCACAGATAGAGGGAAACTGTAGGAAGAATATTGAAAGGGTATTGGAAAGGATATTGAAAAAATATTGGAATGAAGGACATGCTTGATGGGCTTTATCAGTAGACTGAACACAGTTGAGGGAAGAATAAGTGAGCTTAAAAATATCTTCAGCAGGAACTTAACCAAACTGAAAGGCAATGAGGAAAAAATGAGAACAACAGAGTATCCAAAAACTATGGGCAATTTCAAATAAGGTAACACATGTTTTATAATACAAGAAGAAGAAGGGAGAATGGAGCAGAAGAAATCTTTAAAGTAGTAAGGGACAAGAATATTCCAAAATCAATGACAGAAGTGTAATCATAGACCCTGGAAGATCAGAGAATGTCAAGTAGGACAAATAATAAGAAATCTACACATACACCTACACATATCACATTTAAACTGCAGAAAACCAGAAACACAACTCCTAAAATACTTAGAATCTCCAAAGTGTATGCTAATGAGTTGACTGAAGGCTGGCAACCCCTAGGAAGCTTCAGGATGGGGGCTGGTCACAGGATAGACCAAGGCAGCCTTCAGCCACACCCTCTAACCTCTGGGGTCTTAAATTTAAATTGGTCACCAGTGGCCAATGATTTAATCAATCATGCCTATGTAATGAAGCCTCCATTAAAAACCCAAGAATGCAGGGTTCAGAGAACTTTCAGATGTCTGAGTTCATGGAGGTCTCTGGGGGGTATAAGGCCCAGGAAAGGCATGAAAGTTCCGACCCCCTTCTCTTATGCCTCACTCTATGCATCACTTCATAAGTATCCTTTATAATAAACAGAATGACATAAGTAAGTGTTTCCCTGAGTTCTGTGAGCTGCTCAGCAATGTAATCGAACCCAAAGAGTGGGCTGTGGAGAACCCCAGTTTACAGCCAGTTGGTCATAAGCACAGGTAAAGCAACCTGGAGCTTGTGATTGGCATGAGAAGTGGGAAGGGGAGTGGGCAGTCTTGGGGACTGAGCCCTCAACCTGTGGAATTTGTTGCTATCCTCAGGTAGATAGTGTCACAATTGAATTAGAGGACACCAAGCTGATATCCTTTGTGGAATTGGTTGCTTGCTTATTGAGGGGAAGAAATCCCCACACATTTGGTCATAAATGTCTGTCTTCTGTGTTGCTTGTTCAGCTGTGAGAGCAGAGGAGAAGATAGCATGTATTTTCCCCACCCACTCAGAGTGAACTGAAACTGTAAAGCAAAACTGCAGAGGAGGGGGACTATTGTATTTCCACAGAGGGAGGGGAACTATTGCAATGGGGAGAATGCAGTGACCATAAGATCTGTAGGTATCACAAGGATTAGGGTTTTATAGAGAAGAGTAAACAAGGCTAGAAAGAACAATGTGGGGAAGTAGGATGAAAGGTGTGTGTGTTGAGGGGAAGAAAGGGTGGCTTCATGGGATAGTAGATCAGAGAATGTTTTACCCTGAGCGCAGTCTATTCCCAGGAGAGGTGTGTTGGCTCAGTCTTAGGATGGACCAAAGTTTAGGCCTGGGAGAAGAAGAGAATCATAACCAGTTTGTTTAAAAAGTGTTTTATTTTATTAATCAGTGGGTACAAGCAGTTAGGCTAATCCTTTATGAGGCAAAGAATGAAAATTTGAAGGGTCTTCATCTGGCCTTTGTATTAGGTTCAGTGAGATGGAGAAAAGAGAGAGAGAGACACAAGCCAGGCACTATTTCAGCCTGGAAACTTTATTCCACCAGTGTGGAGGGGAGACTGAGTCACATCAGCTCCCCCGAACAAAGGAAAGCAAGGGTTTTATAAGACTTTGAGACCAAGCCAGGCACTATTTCAGCCTGGAAACTTTATTCCACCAGTGTGGAGGTGAGACTGAGTCACATCAGCTCCCCCGAACAAAGGAAAGCAAGGGTTTTATAAGACTTTGAGAGACGACTCTGGCAGAGTAATGGGCAATTTTGAAATCAGTGGTGTGCAAGGTGACTCAGCCCTTGTGGTCCGATAACATCTGGTTGGTTAGGGTATAGGCTACTGATTAGTTTGCCACTACATGCATTTAACAGTACAAAGCATTCCTCTCAGCCCAGCCCAAATGCCTGCTACCTCAGCCCACAAGATGTTCCTTTGATAATAATGGTCATGTTTGCCCCTTCCCAGGAGAGGAATTTCACTGACCACTTCACAGATCAGAAAAGGGAAAGGGGCGGAGGAAGAGGATGGAAAGCTGCATAACATGGCTGTGCTGATGTTAAGCTGACCATGAGTCCTAAGACTTTGGGATCATTAGAATAGACATCATTCATAGAAAGGGATTCACATGGGACTTAATTACAAAACATGAAATTTTCACTTCATACTGAAATTCAAGGTAATTCTGAAAGTGGAAATGCAAAGGTAGATGTGTCAGAAAGTAAAATTTTCTTGATTTTACACGGTTAGGGTTTTTTTGAACAAACTTTTTTTTACAAATAGGTAATGGCACCTGGGTTAAAGTGCAAGCCCTTGAAGCTACAGAGTGATTGAATATCTAAAGCTGTACAGAGACATTTACAGACTTACTTCCCTATGTATTTATGTGTTAAAAGAGTTTGAAACCTGAAGGTGTGAGCTAGTCTTTTTATATTCTAAAGGTTTGTAAGTGACTAGGGAGCAAAGATTTTTCTCCCTCTCTGTAGATGAAAGGGGTAATTAACAGTTGATTTGTTCTGTGGTAAACTCCCAGATTCATAATTTTGGCATTCCTTTCTAGAATGTATACTTTTGTATTTCTTTATATAACTTTATAGTTAATTTTACTTTGTACTCCTTTATGATGGAGATTGTTTTTTTTTTTTTTTTTATGTATGCACTGAGGCCCAGATGGACTGCACTTCAGTCATTTCCCCATTAGGAGGGGCAAAACTGAAGGTGGCAGCCCCCTCCAAAGTTAGCCTCTCCCTTTTATTGTAAAGACAGGGAAGTTTTACAAGAAAATTCAGTTGATTTAACCATTACAAATACAGAAGGATATTGATAGAATTATGGCTAACAAATGGAAAACTAGTAACATCAGTGAAATAAAGTGACATTCCATAATGCAATTTGCAAAAGGTTGTTGTCCACCAACAGAAGCTTTGTTCTTAGCAAATACTGTTTTTCCCTACAGCAATTTCTCCAGTATTTTTACATATCAATCAGTAGGTTAACTAAGGACATCTGTCTGAGCCAGCAACTTTGCTGTGTTACAGAGACTTTAGCCTGAGGAAAGTTTCCTGTCTTTTGCAAGGTTATTTATTTATTTATTTATTTTTCTTTTTATTTTGTCAATATACAATGTAGTTAGTTATTGTGTCCCATCACCAAAACCTCCCTCCCTCCTCCCTCTCCCCCCTCCCACCCAGATGTGTCCCCTCCATTTTCTCGTTGTAAGAAGCTTTTTAGTTTGTTATAGTCCCATTTGTTTATTTTTCCTTTGGTTGCCCGTGCTTTTGGGGACATATTCATGAAGTCTGTGCCCAGCCCTATTTGCTGAAGGGTTTCTCCTATGTTTTCTTTAATAAGTTTTATTGTTTCGGGGTGTATATTTAAATCCTTGATCCATTTTGAGTTGATTTTAGTATATGGTGAGAGGTATGGGTCTAGTTTCAATCTCCTGCATATGGATATCCAGTTATCCCAGCACCCTTTGCTGAAGAGGGAGTCCTGACCCCAGTGAATAGGCTTGGTGCCTTTGTCGAAGATCAAATGGCAGTAAGTGCGTGGGTTGATTTCTGGGTGTTCTGTTCTATTCCATTGATCAGTGTCTCTGTTTTTGTACCAGTACCATGCTGTTTTGGTTATTGTGGCTTTGTAGTATAGTTTAAAGTCAGGTAGAGTAATACCTCCAGCTTTATTTTTTTTTGCTCAGCGTTGCTTTGGCTATTCTTGGTCTTTTGTTATTCCAGATAAATGACTGTATAGTTCTTTCCATTTCTGAGAGAAATGTCATTGGAATTTTGATGGGGATTGCATTGAATTTGTATATTACTTTGGGTAGTATAGTCATTTTCACTATATTGATTCTTCCAATCCAGGAGCATGGGATGTCTTTCCATCTTCTTGTATCCTCTCTAATTTCTCTCAGGAGTGGTTTATAGTTCTATTAATATTAAGCTTCATTCTCTTTCTTTCAGTCCTACCTGATTTTTATTGCTATATTTTTGTATAATAAATTAATCTTTCTGTTTTGCAATTGCATGAGTTTTTACCATTATAAGCTCCCTTTTATATTACATGACATTATACATTTCCATTGAGTATCTGTTTAATACATTTTATAAAATAACATTTTTCTGTCTACACTATTTCCTATTGTCTTTTGTCATTGTGCTTTAAATGGGCTGTTTTAGGAAATGTAGAGGGGAATACAGGAAAGAATAAATAAATAAATTACAATTAAATTATTTATAAATAAATAATAATAAAGAAATAATAAAAAAAATTGATGGATCTTGGACATGACCCGTGCCAGCTTCGATGTGATGAGCACCATTTTATACACACACTGAGCACAAAATGGTCACCAGCCTTTCCCTTACGAGAAACCTTGTGGTTTCTGAGAAATAGAAAGTCCTTTACTTCGGCATGGGTGCAACCTTCCACCTGATCACATTCACCAGCCTTATCTTCCACTCTAGGACCAAACCCCTCCCTGATTAAGTCAGCCTTCCTTACAGTCCATATAAACTCTCCCACATCCAGGCCTGATGCTGCCCTCCATTTTGAGCGCAGCCCAGCAGATTTTCTTTCTTTAATAAAGCTTGATTGGTACTGGTGTTTCAGTTCACTTTCTTTTGTTTTGGTGCCGAAACCTGGGAAGGATCCTGGCTGGGAACTTCAGACAATCCCCTTTTGGGTTGATTGGCCTCCTGGCTGCCCTTCCAGGACCTGCCAAACTGGGTACCTCTGGGACTCTTTCTACTTTTCTACGACTACTGTCTACAACTACTGCCTACTTCCCAAAGACCAGGTGCCTGGCCGAGGGAACTCCTTTCATGCTCTCCAGCTATTGGAGGATGCTCCTCTAGCTGGTCAGTGGCTTCTCTCTCAAAAAGGAGGTGCGCACCAACGAGGACGCTCCTTGGTGTTACCCTTCTTCTCCTGATATTGATCACCCCCTTTCTCACCCTCTAAATGGGATCCTCACAATCCAAACCTCCATGTTCTATGCCTCTGGGCTGTCTCCTGGCTGATTTACAATCTCTCAGCTTCCAGGGTTAGACATTGTTGTCACCCTCCTTCTACTAGGATTACTCATTTCCTTTCTCACCCTCTATGTGGGATCCTCACCATCCAAACCACCATGCTGTATGCCCTTAGGCTGTGTCCTGGCCAATTTACAACCTCTTGGCCTCCAGGGAGACATTAAATGCAAATGCTTCATTTTCTATTGCAATCAGGTTTGGCCTAAATATAAACTAGACAATGGATCCCAGTGGTCAGAAGATGGCACTCTCAACTTAGATACTCTTAGAGATTTAGAAAACTTTTGTCACTGAAATGGCAAAGATGGAGAGATGCCTTATGTTCAAGCCTTCTTCTATCTTCAATCATGTTCTCTCTATCAAAACTGTCCTACATCTCAAATTCTCCTAGCTCATGCCCGACCTCCCCTCTGGACTCAGATCAGTCTTTTGATCTGTCAGACCACTTTGCTCCCCGACTACCTCCTTATGCTCCAGATCCTTCACCAGCCCCTCCACCTTTTCCCTCTCTTCCCCACACATGGTCTTGAGATGCTTGCCCTCAGCCACCCAACCCTTCCTCTTCCCCCCATTTCATCAAGTGACAACCCTGCATCAGCTCCAGCTCCTTTATACACTCTCTGTGAAGTGGCTGGGATGAAGGGAATTGTCTGGGTCCATATCCCCTTTTCTCTTTCTGATCTCTCCCAAATCAAAAAATGACTGGGATCTTTCCAGTCCAACCCAGACACATATCTTAAGGAATTCAGATATCTCACTCAGTCTTATGATATCGCCTGGCATGATATTTTTTATGATTCTCACCACTTCTCTGTCCCCTGAGACAGGGAGCAGGTCTGGATAATGGCCCAACAACAGGCAGATGAGGTACATGTCCAAAATAATAGGTGGCCTGTGGGAGCCATTGCCGTCCCTCATGCGGACCCAAATTGGGACTACCAGGCCAGCCACAGGGACTGGGATATCTGTGATAACATGATCACACACTTGATTTATGGCTCCAAAAGGCTACTCACAAATCAGTCAATTGTGACAAGCTTAGAGAAATCACACAGAGATCCACCAAAAATCCCAGTGAATTCCTAACCCACCTCTCTGAGGCTTTACATAAATACACACGTATAGGCCCAAACTCCCCTGCAGACATGGCCCTCTTACACTCTCATTTTATTACCCAATCAGCCCCTGATATTAAAAAAAAACTAAAAACAAACCCTTGAGTATGGTCCAAATTGACGGAACAAGACCTCCTCAATGCAGCTTTCAAGGTTTTTAACAATAGGGAGGAGAAGAAGGATCGATACAAAAGAGATCAGGACAAATACCACCTCCTGGCTAACGCTATCCAGGGTTCACATACTCTAAGGCTGGCTGCCTCTAGGGACAAGTCACCCAGAAACTGTTTCAAATGTGGTCAGCCAGGCCACTGGGCATGGGCCTGCTCTAACCCCAGACCTCCTCCCAGGCCCTGTCCTCACTGCAAAGAGCCAGGTCACTGGGGGGTTGACCGTTCCACTCACTAGACAGGGAGTGGCCCAGTCCCCAACCCAGAGCCTTTGGCTTCATGGCCATCCTTACCAGGACTTCTTAGATTTGCCCAAGAGGAGGACTGATGATGCCCAGGGCCCGAGATCCCCCACAGAGATCACCATGCATGAGCCCAGGATCACTCTCCTCATAGCAGGTAAGCTGATCTCTTTTGTCATCAATATAGGGGCCACTTACTCTACCCTTCCTGAATATGCAGGACCAACAACCCCATCCTCAATCATAATTGTAGGGGTCATGGGATCAGAATACCATCTGTGGATCACTCAAGTCCTTTCCTGCACCCTACATCACACCCAATTCACACAGAAATTTTTAATAATACCTCAATGCCTAGCCCCCTTACTGGGACAGGACATCCTTTCCAAATTCAAAGCTATTCTTACCCTAAACACTTTAACTGCTGCTGTAATACTCCTGTTACAGGCTGCCCTAGACCTGGCTCCTGAGGCTTCCACCTTCCCCTTCCCCTCGGACAAGGTTAATCCCATAGTAGGAGACACTTCTTCTCTCTCCACTGCTATGCACCATTCCCCTATCTTTGTTAAGTTGTGGAACCCCTCTTTGTTCCCTAATGTCCCACAATACCCCATCGCTAACAAACACCTAATAGGCTTAAAACCCATCATACACAAACTCCTTTCTTCTCATCTCTTATGGCCTACCCACTCATCTTTCAATACACCCATCCTTCCAGTTATAAAGCCTAATGGCTCATACCATTTAGTTCAAGACCTCAGAGCCATTAATGTGGCCATTTTACCCATAACCCCAATCATTTCTAACCACTACACTCTTCTATCCACAGTCCCAACAAAAACCCATTTCTTCTCTGTACTTGGCTTCAAGGATGCTGTTTTTCTATCCTCTTACACCCATCTTGTCAAAACCTGTTCACTTTCACTTGGGCTGATCCACACTGTTCCCAAAACACTCACGACCCTTAGAACACAATTGCATGGAGGCTTTAGACCTTTTTCTCAATCCCTTTCCACACATCTCCCTGCATCCCATTATGCAACCCCAACATACATGGTTCATAGATGGGGGTGCCATCTCCACGCCTGCCCCCCTGGGGTGGGTTATGCCATAGTAAATCTAACACAAACTATTGAGGCTGCCCCCCTCCCCCCAACACTACTTCCCAACAGGCAGAACTCATTGCCCTCACCCGTGCTCTCACTCTGGCAAGTAACAAACTAGTCAATATATACACTGACTCTAAGTATGCTTACTACATCCTACACTCCTTCATGGCCATATGGAAGGAGAGAGGATACGTGACCACTCAAGGAGGGCCCATAAAAAATGGACATCTTATCAAGATACTTCTTGAGGCTGCACAACTCCCAAAGGAGGTGGGAGTTATACACTGCAGAGGACACCAAAC
The DNA here is from genome assembly GCF_000696425.1 of Galeopterus variegatus. Classification (NCBI taxonomy): domain Eukaryota; kingdom Metazoa; phylum Chordata; class Mammalia; order Dermoptera; family Cynocephalidae; genus Galeopterus; species Galeopterus variegatus. The sequence continues at coordinate 105,207 of NW_007731136.1, read as the reverse complement.
CTCCAACAACCCCATAGCCCAGGGAAACAAACTGGCAGATGTAACCACAAAACAGGCTGCTCAATCACCAGGCCTACACTCTTCTTCTCCCACTCAGGTCCTTCTCATGGCCCCTATGCCCTTACCCCAATACACACCCCAAGAAATACAACACCTCCAGCAGTTGGGAGAACAGAGAAAGGAGAACTGGTATACTCTCTCTGGTCGCTATGTCCTTCCTACCGCACAAACTGAGCAAATCTTTTTAGATTTTCCTAATTCAGTTCATATAGGCTATGAACCCCTACTGCACCTTCTTCAGCCCTTATATTACTCTCCCCACATGGCCAAGTTACTTAAACAAACCATTCAAAATTGTCCTTTGTGGACTTGTTGCTCCAATCAAGGTGGCCTCCAAGTTCAGTCCTTTCCCACCCACCAGGTCAGAGGATACACTCCTGGCCAGGATTGGCAAATTGACTTTTCTCACATGTCTCCCCACAAAAGGACACACTATCTTCTAACCTTAGTAGATACCTTTTCAGGTTGGATTGAGGACTTTCCCTGCACTTTAGAGGATGATACAGCAGTAACGCATGCTCTCACCTCAGAAATCATTCCTTGTTTTGGCTTGCCCACCAGCCTCCAGTCTGCTAACAGCCTGGCATTCATTTCCCAGATTACACAACTCACAGCACAGGCATTACATATCAAACGGGACTTCCATATACCATATCGGCTTCAGTCATGAGGCAAAGTAGAAAAAGCCAATCACCTCATAAAAACACACCTCACCAAGCTGTCCATGGAA
>NW_007731136.1:97351-104278 GCF_000696425.1 Galeopterus variegatus | reverse complement strand
CCCTCAGACTTTAAACTGAGCCTGGGACAGCAAGTGTATATTAAAACCTGAATCCCAAAGCCTCTCTTGCCATGTTGGGAAGGGCCGTATACAGTACTTCTCACCACCCCCATGGCAGTGAAAGTACTAGGAAAGGCCCCTTGGTATCACTTGCCCTTGGTAAAACTAGCACCTGAGACTTTACCCAAAGAATCTGTTAACACCAAGCCAGAGGGGTCCCTCTGCTCAACCCCCAACACCTCCTTATACCTCGTCCATTTTAGGACCCACAAGGTTGATAATCTCCAGGACCTCCGCTCTTCTCCCAGTCCCAGAAGAAGGATGATCTTTCCCCCAGTGATTATCCTCTCACTCTTGCAGGTCCACTTCATGTCCTTTGCACAGGAGCCGCTCCAAGACTGGTCCTGACCTGCCACGTCTAGTGATGAAGACATCCTTGAGTGGGTAACTGAATTAGCCTGGCAGGGCACCCTCTATGATTACACCCCTGACAAGGTTACCCTCTTCTCCTTTTTCCTACTATGCACCCTCTCAACCTCTCAGCCCCTGAACGCTTGCCTTTTCTCTTCCTTCTGCTTCTTTTCCTAACAGAGACATATGCCACACCCTGTTCACAATGTACAACCAAGGTCTGGGTGGGTGGAAGGACACTTCCCAACCTCTCAGGTCTGCTACCCAGAATCCTCAGGGGAACCTTATAGGATACATTCACATCCGTGACATACGTTCCCACAATATGCTATGACCAGACAACTGCCACATCACGTTCTTATGGGGGTAAAAACTACTGGATAGCTCTTTCCAAAGGGGATTCTGCTGGAGTCCAGTACCCCTTCTGACAAAAACATTTCTGCTTCACTCAAATCACTCACATAGGCTATAGTGATAGGGGAGGAATTCAGGAAAAAACACATTGGACCCCTGACCATGATGAGACTTATCCTTCTTCTTGGTCCCTGCCTCTTTCAGTGTTTCTCTAGTTTCTGACAGGAATGTATGCAGGCCTTCACCAATCAAAAGGTCACTGAATTCTTCATGGGAGGAGGATGTAAGCCCCTCAGAATCAGTGACCCTTCCCCAGAAGAATTCAGCCTCCCCACACCAAACCAATACCCTGCCACCAAACTGTTTTACCCGCCAACATAAATCTTTTATGTTTTCATATCTTTGCCCATCTCCAGCAGGAAGTAGCTTCAGAAGAATGAGACCTTCACCCCTTTTCCCTTCTCCCTATACTTAAAAGGCAGGAATGACGGATCTTGGACGTGAACAGTACCATCTTGGACGTGACTGGCACCATTTTTACACACACTGAGCACAAAATGGCCACCAGCCTTTCTCTTATGAGAAACCTCATGGTTTCTGAGAAATAGAAACTCCTCTACTTCCACATGGGTGCAACCTTCCACCTGATTGCATCAGCCAGCCTTATCTTCCACTCCAGCATCAAACCCCTCCCTGATTAAGTCAGCCTTCCTCACAGTCTATATAAGCTCTCCCAACCCCATGCCTGGTGCTGCCCTCCATTTTGAGCACAGCCCAGCAGATTTTCTTCCTTTAATAAAGCTTGATCAGTACCCAGTATTTTGGCTCACTTTCTTTCAGAAATTATCATACACACATTAATGATTACAGTATTTGTGAAATGAAGAGTACGATTTACTCAACCATCTGTACCTGGGTATTAAAAAAAAATTCCGAAACTCAATTTCACCATATTTGGAAGAGGGTAAAAATATGGCCTGGAAATGCCTGTGTGTGTGTCACGGGGTGGGGGTGGGGAGTCTTTTTGTTTCCTTTTTGGAATTTTCAGAAATATATTAAATAGTACCTCATTGTCTCTTAGTCAATAGTAGATACAATTATCATTGTCATTACACTAACTACAAGAATAGCTTTTCATGATAGTAGATTATACTATGCTCTTTTTCTATTTAGTTTATAATTGAAAGTAGTTATTCTAGCCTTTAGTACTAATTCAACTTAAATTAGGCCTGAGGCTACCTCCATTTCTTGAGGCCATATGTAGTGAACTGCAACCAACTTAGTACATAAACAAACCAAAATATAACTTAAGATATTACAAACAGCTGAGTTTCAGCCAGTTACAGGCAGCATACTCATCACATTTTGTCCAAATAAGGCAAATGCCTACTTGTAGCCAATCAGGTGATTTATCTGCTTTGCTTCTGAGTCTGTCCTATAAAAACTCATGCTCACATGCTGGGTGGAGCTTTCTGAACCTCCACAGGTTCAGGGTGTTGCCTTATTCATGAATTGCTCTTTGCTCAAATAAATTCTGCTAAGCTTAATTCATTGTAAGTTTTTCTTTTAATACTAGTTAAATCATATATATATTTTTTAATCAGATGGTTTAATTCACTATATAGGAAGACCAACTTCCAGGTACTTGGTCAAAATTGGAGATTTCAAGCCTAGCTAGTTAGCTCAGTCGGTTAGATCTCAGCCTTATAACACGAAGATCATGGGTTTGAATCCCCGTACCATCCAGCCATCAAAAAAAAAAAAAAAAAATTTGGATATTGCAATGTATGGTGTTAGTTGTGACAGGGGGAAGAAAGCATGTGTGTGCATATATGTTATATGTATGCATATATATATATATGTATTTGTATATGTATATGCAGTCATGTATTGCTTAACAATGGGAATACATTCTGAGACATGTATCCTTAGGCAATTTTGTTGTTATACAAATATCATAGAGTGTACTTACACAAACCCAGATGGTAAAGCCTACTCTATACCTAAGCTATATGATATAGAGATTATAATCTTATGGGACCACCATTATAGATGTGGTCCATCATCAACCAAAATGTCATTATGTGGTACATGACTATATACGCATATGTATTGCTATGGTTTGAATGCTTGTCACCTCCCAAACTCATGTTGAAATGTAATTGCCACTGTAACAGTATTAGAAGGTGGGAACTTTGAGAGGCAATTAGGCCATGAAGGCTCTGACCTCATAGATGAACTAATGTTATTATCACTGGGGTGGGTTCCTTATTTCAGGAGTGGGTTTTCCCTTTCTTTCTCTCTCTTATGCTCTCTCTTTGTCCTTCTGGCATGTGATGTCTTCTGTTATGTGATTACATAGCAAGAAGGCCCACACAAGATGCTGGCACCGTGCTATTGCACTTCCTAGCCTCCAGAACCATGAGTCAATAGATTTCTGTTTATAATAAATAACCCAGTGTGGTATTCAGTTATAGCAGTACAAAATGGACTAAGACAAAAATTGGTACTGAGAGTGGTGTGTTGCTATAACAAAAACCTGAAAATGGGGGTGTGGCTTTGGAATTGGGTAAAGAGTACACACTTGAACGTTTTTTTAAGTAAATGCTGGAAAGAGCTTGTATTTCCATGAACAGAACATTAATGGTGATTATGGTAAGAACTCAAAAGAGGAGAAGAAATGTAAAGAAAATCTGAAATTTCTTAGAGGTTACTTAAGTGGTTGTGATTAGAATGTTGGTGGAAATATAAATGGTAAAACCAATTCTTATGAGGTCTCAGACAGATGAGGAGCAAGGTATTGGAGACTGGAGTAAAGATTATCCTTGTCATAAAGTGGTAAAGAACTTGGCTGAATTGTGTCTATGCTAAAGGGCTTTACAGAAGGCAGAATTTAAGAGGGAAGCATTAAGATATTTGATTAAAGAAATCTCTAAGCAGCAAAGCACTAAAGGAGCTGTGTGGCTTCTTTTAACTGAATATAGTAAAATGTATACACAGAAATGACTTAAAGACGAAATTTAGAATCACAAGGGAAAGAGCTTAGGGATTTGAAGGATTCTCAGCCGGCCATGTAATAGAGAATGAAAGAGCATTTTCAGGACAGGAAATCAAAGTTGTGGCCTAGCAACCATTTGATAAGGAGATTAGTATAAATAGAATAAATCCAGAGGCTACTTGTCAAAACAATAAGAGAATGACCCTGAAAGCACTTTTAAGATTACTGGTGCCATCTCTCCCAACACCAGCTCAGAATACGAAGACCTGGAGGAAGAAAATATGTTAAAAGAGAGGTCTAAAGTGCTTTTGGATCTTGGGGCTTGCTGCCCAGGGCTGCCTAAAATCTCTGCTCCTTGCATTCTTGTGCAGTGCTCCTTGGTCACCCCAGCTATGGCTCAAGCAGGTCCAGGTGTGGCTTGACCTGTGGTTTCAGAAGGTACAAATTGTAAACTTTGGTGGTATCCATGGGGTGCTAACTCTGCAGACATGCAGAATGCACAAGTTGTGGGGGCATGACTTACCCCACTTAGATTTCAAAGGATGTCATGGACAGCCTGGGGGTGCAGGCAGAGACTTGTCATGGGTGGGTGGGGGAGCCACTACAGAGATCCCACACTAGGGCTATGCTGAGGGAAACTGTGGAATTGGAGCTACCACAGACAGTTCCCACCAGGCCTAGTGGTGCCCTGGGATTGGGACTGCCTCTGTAGAAACAAAAGCTTGCAGCATAAGCCTGGGAAAGCTGCAGGCACAAGGCTGTCTTCCATGAAAGATGCTACATAGGATGAACCCAGCAATGCCTTATGGGTGGTTCTGCCTGAGTCCTTGGGGGCCCAACCCCTGTCCTAGTGTGTCCAGAGGCACCACATGGAGTCAAAAATTATTCTGGAGCCTTAAGATTTAATGTTGTTTACCCTGTTGGGTTTTGGAATTAGAACCAGGTTCCACTTACTTCTTACCTATTTGTCTCTTTTGAAATAGAAATATCTATACTACGCTGCCGCACCACTGTATTTTGGAAGCATATCACTTGTTTTATTTTATAGTCTCACATCTGGGGGGAAAATTTGCCTCAGGATGAATCATGCCTTTGTCTTACCCATATCAGATTTTGATGAGACTGGACTGTGGACTTTTGAATTGGTGCTGGAATGAGTTAAGACTTTTGGAGCTACTGGGATGAAATAAATGTATTTTGCATGTGAGGAGTACATGAATTTTGAGGGGCCTGGGGCAGAATACTATGGTTGAAACGTTTGTCACCTTCAAAACTCATGTTAAAATTTAATTGTCATTGTAACAGTATTAAGAGATGGGACATTTGAAAGGTGATTAGGCCATCTGCCCTCACAAGTGCATGAATGCTGTTATCACTGGAGTGGATCTATTATTGCAGGAGTGGGTTTGCCCCCTCTTTCTTTCTCTTGCCCTCTCTTTTCCTATTGCCTTCTGCCATGTGATGATACAAGAAGAGGGCCCCCACCAGGTGCCATCACCTAGATATTGGACTTCTCAACCTCCAGAACTGTAAGCCAATAAATTTCTGTTCATTATAAATTACTCAGTCTGTGGTATTCTGTTATAGCAGCACAAAACTAAGACATTTACACACACAATGTATATAAACATATCTAGTGAGACATAGTTTGGGGAAGGGGCCAAGGAAATATATCCTAAAGCAGTGACATTTATGCTGAGATCTAAATGCTAAATAGGGTTTATCTAAAGGACTAGCTAAGGAATGAAAAGGAAAATGTTTTTGGAGTAAACAAGGATTTAGAAATAAAAATTAGAAAGACAGAAGTATTCCATATGCCTAGATACAGAGGACTGGGGAGAGAAATAAGGAAATCTGTGAAAAATATAATACTTAAGTGTATGAAGATTTTTTCTTGAGAGCTAACACTGATATTTACACTTTTCTGTTCTTTCAAACTTTATGCTATTGATTTCTGATCAATATATAACCTGAGGTTTCTATACACTTTTCCAGTTTAATTTTATCGGAATTTGTTTTCATCTGTGTCCCTAATATAGCTACTTTTATAGTTGGTGTTAAAACACTTGTTTCAGTATGTACCCTGCTTTTTCCTAAGAAAGGATGTTTTATTTCCAACTTTATTATAAATTTCCTTTCATGATGCTATCTTCAAATATCTAACATGTTAGTGTTACTCTTTGATAATAAAGTACATTTATTTTTTCATCATCTACATTTTTCAGATTTTTTTAGAAGTATTTTTGAGATTTACCTTATTACTTCTTTAGAATGGTCCTCATAGTTATGTGGTTGGAAACTGTCTCATCTGTCTGTCTGTCTATCATCTATCTATCTATCTATCTATCTATCTATCTATCTATCTATCTATCTATCTATCACCTATCTACTATCTATATATCTATTACTTATCTACTTATCTATCATCTATCTTTTATTATCTATCTAATTTATCTATTTTACATACATGCACAGCTAACTTATTGGCTGAATGGGTAACACTGCTTTGGAGGTGTGATCTAGCTTGTTCCCCTGGATGAACTCTTAATGAGAGATGTCCTCTAGCACAATTGTTTCACAAGAAAGGGAAAAAAGGAACTAGTTAAGATCTGTTTTAGCTTCAAGATCAAAATGCTTTTAGACAGTTGATGTGAATATAGTGATAACTACAAAGATATTAAATAGTTTAAAAACTTAAGGCCCATTTACCCAGTGTTTCTCAAACTATCTGTGATGAAGGACCAGTTTTTCCCCCCATCTTATTATATACTCATGCTTTTGTAAAACACAATAAAGATGGATTACTTTAAAAAGAAATAAAAAAGACTTAAAATTCAAGTTCAAATTTATTATTATTAAATTTAACAAATATTAACTCTGAAATTTCTCTTATAGCATATAAAAGCTTACTTTTTATTTCTGTACTTTAGCTTAAGGACAGTTTACTGATCTGCTCTGGTCCTATACTAACCACTACACCAAACTTTCCTGATAATCTGAATCCACAATTTTAATATTTTCAACTTGGATGGACCTTGAAAGAATAATATTAAGTGAAACGAGTCAGGCAGCGAAAAAGAAATACCACATGTTTTCACTTATTGGAGGGAGCTAAAGGTGAATGAATCAATTCACACACATACATACACACACACACACACACA
>NW_007731136.1:82869-97341 GCF_000696425.1 Galeopterus variegatus | reverse complement strand
AAAAAAAAAAAAAAAAAAAAAAAAAAAAAAAAAAAAAAAAAAAAACCCGGGGGGGGGGGAGAGGAAGATTTAACAACCTCAACCATTTTGTTTTTTTTGAAGCTCTTACAACGAGAAAATGGAGGGGACACATCTGGGTGGGAGGGGGGAGAGGGAGGAGGGAGGGAGGTTTTGGTGATGGGACACAATAACTAACTACATTGTATATTGACAAAATAAAAAAAAAATTTTTCCTATTTCTTTGAGAGAAATGCAATTCTTTTAATTGAGTCATTGAATGCTTTTTTCACTTTCTTGTTCCTTAAAGTATATATGAATGGGTTTAGCATTGGGGCAATGGAAGTGGTGAGTACTGACACACCCTTATTAATGTCCACTTCTTCTTTTGCTGAAGGTTTAATGTAAATGAAGATGCAGCTTCCATAGGTGATGGATACAACAATCATGTGGGAAGAACAGGTGGAAAAAGCCTTTTTCCTTTGTTGGGCAGAGGGAAATTTGAGGATTGTCTTGATGATATATATATAGGAAAGAACTACGCACACAAGGGTCATGATGAAAGTCATCACAGCACAAGCTATAACCATCTGCTCTATGAACCATGTGTCTGAGCAAGAGATCTTGAGGATAGGAGATGCATCACAGAGAAAATGATCAATGACATTTGAGTCACAGAACTCCAGATTTAAGCCTAGGCTAAGTGGAGGGACTATGATTAACAAACCTCCAACCCAACAGCAGAGGACAAACCTTCTGCAGATTCTGCTGCTCATGATGGTCACATAATGCAAGGGTTTGCAGATGGCCACATAGCGATCATAGGACATGATGGCCAGGAGAAAAAATTCTGTTGCCCCAAAAAGGATAATAAAAAATAGTTGACTAGCACAAGCATTATAAGTAATTATCTTGTCTCCAGTAGACATGCTGTAAAGGAATCTGGGAATACAGACTGTAGTGAATGAGATCTCTAAGAGGGAGAAATTTTGGAGGAAAAAGTACATGGCAGATTTAAGTTGAGAATTCACTAAGGTGAGGGAGATGATGGTCAGATTTCCAGTTATACTCAATGTGTAAGTGACAAGCAGAAAGATAAATATCAGAAGTTGAAGTTGTGGATCATCTGTTAATCCCAGTAGGATGAATGTTGTTAGCCTTGTATGGTTTCTCATCACTGACTCCTGACTTCAGCTCACTCAGTTTGTAAAATTGAGATTGAAAAAAAAAGTGGTATTAAAAATTTTGTTAACAATGAACACTAGCAAGAAAATTCAATTAATGCAATTCACATAGATTTTCTTCTTGAAATTAACAATGAATCATGTGAATACATGGCTATCCTCAGTTTTAACTGATGTATATTACTGGTTGGTTGAGGGAAAGTTTTCTCAAAATTATTTTCACTGTACTAAAGTCCTTATTTCTATAGCTCTTCTCATTTTCTCAAATTTCTTTTTCAATTGATGAATATACATGTTCAATTCAATTTTAACCTCAGGAGTAAAAGACAGCCATTGATGCAGGTGATTTCACGGGTAGTCTGATATCCTTATGCTTCCAATAATTGTTCAATGCTTACAAGTCAAATTAAGAAAAAACATCACCACCAGTTTATGTCTTTGCTCAGGGTGTTGGGGATTTATTAAATGACAGTACAGAAGCTGAACATTTAGGCTGACTATACAGATACTCTGTGTGCTTTTGCAATAGAACTTGGTAAAATGTGGCACTACCTTGTCCAAAGAGATTTGTTTGAAATAAGAAAGGAAAAGAGATTCTTATCGACAGCCACTTCCTGTTCCTATCCACTGACAATCTCTAAGTTTCAAAGATGAATCTCATTTCTATCCTTGTTCATTCTGAAGAAGAGCGCAGTGTTTTGACACACTGATACAACTAATATGCCATGTAGGGAAGTGGTAAAAATTCAAAAGCCCAGGCTCTATCCTGCTTTTATGAGCCTTGCCTGCTGGGTTTATTACCTCTCCAGGTGATTTCTGAAACACACAAAAGTTTGAAAAGCACTTAACTAAAATGATTAAGCTCTACATACTAAAATAATATAACTACTATTGCTTATGATTACATCATGATTAGATAAGTTGAAATCCTTCCGGTTTCCTAATTATTGATTCAATTCTCTGCTTGACCAAACTCTATTCAGGGTCCACTGAAACCTTTATTCAACTGAGCCTTGACTTTTTGACTTCTGTGTTTATCTTTGCATTGCCCAATCTTAGAGAGAATACTCCTAAGCCAGGTTAGCTGGAATCCTCTGCCATCTGCAACATCTTATCAACCTCCATGATGATGTCTGATCAGATTTCCCATCTTCCACCATCCCCTCCCCGTGATGTCTGACCACCCTGGCCTGCCTTCAGCAAGAATCTGGTTAGGTCAAATTAGCCAGAATATTCTTTACCTCCTGTATTTCCTCTTAGTAATTTCCCATTCACTGACACCGCCCCTCCCCACCCTTCTTGGCTGTAAATTCCCATTTACCAGGGCTGTATTCACAGTTGAGTCCAATCACTCCCTTCCACTGTAAAATCCCGTAGCAGTGGTGTCTATACCTGTTGAGATAGCTCTCTCTTGAATAAAACCTGTCTTACTGTCTTCAACAAGTGCCATGAATAATTTTTTCATTGACACTATCAAGGTTACCGAAGTTTAAATCAGATTTAAAACAACAAATCCTTTCTCAAATGCTCTATCACTTTATCTCATCTACCAAGATTTTCAGTAAAATATAAGTGGTCATATTAATCTGGTTTGTGTACCTACATCGTAGTGAAACTGCTTTTAAAATGATTAGCCTAACTGCCTTTTAACTAAATACAATATACTCTTTTTGTTAGTTTGAGCTGCATGTATTTACCATTTTTGCATGTCAAAAAGGACAGTTCAATCTAATGCTTCACCTTTGTGTTGAATTGTATTTTGTTATTCTTCTTTCTTCTCTCCTTCCTTTTAGTTATGTACTATTTGTTAAGTATAAATACATGTTTAATAAACTACCAATAATATACACTGTGGGTCTGGCATTCACATTTTTCATTTAAAAAATATTTTAATAGTAACTATATTATAACAGAAGAGTACATAATAGTGTATGCAATTTAATTTATTGAGGAAACATGGTGTAACTGCCATCTGCAAGAAGAAATAGAATGTACCCTGCACCACAGAAGCCCTCTCTGTGGTCTTCTATGATTACCATCTTCTCCCTGCTTCCTAGAGTTAAAAGCTATTTTGACTTTGTGATAGTAACTTCCTTTTATTAATAGTTTTCTCGTTTTATCTGCATCCTCGAAACATATGTTTTCCCCTTTTTAAACTGCTTATAATTAGAGGTATGCTGGATAAACTGTTTTCTGACATTTTTCTCATAACATGATGTTTTAGAGATCCATCCATGTTTTTACTTGACGAAGTAGTCCTCAAATATCACTAATCACTAACCTTTGAAACTACTCAAATATTTCCTATCTGCATTCAGTATCTCAAAAGCTGTAATATTTCCATATTTCTTAGTTAAAAGATATCTCTTGGAGGCCTTATTAAATAGTCTCATTTGGTTCCTTTTATTTTTTTTCCTATAGGGGTAAGGGCAGGAATCAGCCCCACTTTGTGCCTAGGTTATTCTGTTTAGCTCCTAGTGTTTAGAAAATTGTATGAAAGAAAGGGAACTACAATAACTTAATCCCTGAGAAGTGCTATTTAAAGACCACAAACGGGGCAAAAACAACAGGTCACACTGAGATAGAGAAATGAGATGTACGGGGAGCCTCGTTACTTCCTCTGAATTCATCCCTTCTCAACCCACACTTTTCCTTCTTTTATGGGCACAACGTTTGCAGAACAGTATTCTTTGTTGCAAAACATTTCTTTTCTCTCTAAGTCATTTTTATCGTATGGCAGTCTGAGCATTACCTTGCTTAGATATAGAGAGGTCAACTTAGATAAACTGATATTGAAGTGCCAGGATTAGATTTCTATCTATCTTGCAGAGATTATTGCTGTTGCATTTACAAGTGAGTGGAGTAATAAACTATTGTAACATGAACAAATATGTCATATTAAATAAAGTACATGTGTGTATGCACATGTGCGTATATATACACACGTACACACATATATAGTCTACGTGTCTATATATCTATATCTATATTTTCTCAGGTGATAATAAAATTCAAATAAAGGTTGTTTCTGCATGTTCAAAATATTATGCTACCGTGAGATAACTTCAGTTTTACTATTTTATAAGCAGCCCATCAGTTGATTTCAATATATGTACTTAATTGCTTAAAAAATACTTGTCATAAATGCTTAAAGAATCTTTTCATAAAATCATCTCCTTTTTCAGAGGAAAGTACCACTTCAGAATTATGAAAAGTTGAAGATAAGTGATAAAGATTAACATACTTACTCTTCTGACAGTCATAGCTTCAGATAGTCATTTATCATTGAAATTCCTCAGGGTAGCAGAATGTCTCAGTGGAGACAGGTAGATGCGCTGCCAATCACTCATTTTTATGAACCCGCACCTACTCATCAGCAGAGATTTCTCTGAGTTTTCTACCTCCAGAGCATTTTAGAGATTTTCTCAGTAAAATTTTGATCTCATGTTAACCTTAGGCAATATTGTCCTGTACTCTCCTTAAATAAAAAGGCTACAGCATGCAAGAACTTTCTTCAATTTTTAGAGAACTTGATGATAGGATTCTCTTACATAGTGGCACACTTTTTTTCCCCCAATAAACCCAGTTTGAAACTAAATGAATAAACACTCATGTCCTTGGAGACCCTTGTTCACTAGTCACTAAGGAATTTATTGTGCAATTAACTTTGGAGAAAGGAGCAGTGGGGGCAGTGTTCTCAGAGCAGAAATAAACATGAGCTTCAGAAACAGGGCAAGCAAAAAACATATCATAGAATCTTAAATAAATAGGGGCTACTTTTTCTTATTCATTAATATTTATGAATAACAGAAATAAACATGAGCTTCAGAAACAGGGCAAGCAAAAATCATATCATAGAATCTTAAATAAATAGGGGCTACTTTTTCTTATTCATTAATATTTATGAATATTTCATTTTAATTCAAAAAATAAGTCAGATAAAAAAGAAAATGTATGTAAAACCACATATGGCAGAGATAGCTATTGCTGATGTTTTGAATATATATGAGGGTTTTAAAAAAAGTTTGTAGGATTCATATTATCTTTCAATTCCATTTTTCCACAATTTTTTTGGAGTACCTTTATATATCCAGACATTTTTTCTTTCGTATATCCATGTACACATATACTAAGCTCATTTATAATACTGGTGTACTTTATGAAGGTGAAACATAAAGCCCTGTTTTTTAGATCTACAAACACAGAGATCAGAGTATCAATTCAATAATTTATATATGATGTAGCATAAAATGTTCCTATGTATAGTGTTTAATTTATGAATGCTTCATGCTATGGTTTGATTATTTTTGTCCCTACCAAACCTTATGCTGAAACTTAATCCCCAATACATCAATGTTGGGAGGTGGGGCCTCATGGGACATGTGTAGGTCATAAATGGATTAATGCCATCATGAAGGGCTTGACAGAGGCTGTATGCTCTTTCATGTGCACTTGCTCTTCTGCCTTCCACCACATAATGACACAGCAAGAAGGCCCTCACCAGATGCCAGCAGCTTGATCTCAGACTTTCCGGCATCTAGAACTGTGAGGCAATAAATTTCTTTTCATTATAAATTACCTAGTCTCAAGTATTCTGTCAGAGCTGCACGGCATGGACTAAGACACCACATTACTTTTTGAAACAATCTATGTTGTAGTATACTTCTTTACTCTTCATTAAAATGGATGCAATGTATTCCATTGCATGTACTTATTCTCTATTTTATTAATCGCTATAAATTTATTCCTGATTTTAACAATTTAATCAAAGTTCCACCAAAAGAATAATTTAGAAAACATTGTTAAAATTTTAAGCATAAAATAGTCCAAGTGAAATTTAGTGAGTATGATCATTTTTAGGATTCTGTTTCATATTACAAAGTACTATCCAAAAAGGGAACACCAAACATTGCATACTTCAAGCCCACTCACAAGGTCTTCTCCCAGCCCCATCCCTGAGAGGATCCAACCTTACTCTCTTTGCCTTGCTCAAGCCAGCCTGGACCTGCTTGTACCCACCCTGTTCTCCTCTGCAGTTCTTGTATGAATAAAAAACTTTCTTTCAAAGTATCTGTGTGGAGTGTCGTGTGTTTTGTAAAACAAATAAGATTGGGGGGGGGGTCCATTTTGTAAACAAACATCAGGTCCCACAAGGAAAACTGGTGTAGAGTGTGATGTTGGTATCCACCAGTGAACTATGTATCCTGCTTTCAGCCTTATTGCATAAACTTTTCTCTTGTTGATTCTGAGTTTGGCCATGTTACTTGGCTTATTTCTGTTGATAAGCATCAGCAAGAGTGACATAAGAATTTGAAGTATTTCCACATTGGAATTTTCCCTTTTGGAATGCTCCATATTACAGCATTGAGACCACCATAGGATAAAAACACCTACATTAAAACCCATATGTAAAGGGACGTGGCCCAGCTCAGAGCTGGGACAAAATATCAGCCAAGTAAGTGTGGCCATCCCCCCAGCTGTGCTCCCAGTTAAACACCTAGATGATTGGTGCTGCTTGAGTAATATTACCTGACAACACAGAGCAGAAGAACCACCCAGCTGATCCCAGGCAAGCCACAGGATTATGAAAAATAATAAATCAGTGTTGTTTTAAGCCACTAAGATTTGGAGTGGTTTGTTATTAACTGAATACTGACACATCAGAAAGTTCTCTTAAACCTTTTTGGTGTCAATCCACTGCCATCTTTCCTTCCACCCAGACCACCATTTGACTGATTTCTATCACTATATTTTTGCCAGTTATATAACTTCAAATTTACAGAATCAATTAGTATATACTCTCGTGTGTACATTTTTAAACTAAACATATTTTTGAGATTCATTCATACTCTTGAGAACATTTTGAAATATAGAGTCGATTTCTTTATAAGATATAGTTCTATTCAAATTTTCTATGTATTCTTGTGAAAGGTTTAATAAGTTGGGTTGTCCCAGAATTTGCCCATTATATCTGTGTTGTAATCTATAGTTGTTTATAAAGTTGTTTCCAATGATCACTATTGTCTTTTTAGTGTCTATATTATTTACAGTGATGTCCTTTCCTCCATTTAATATATTGATTATTATATTAGCCTACCATTTTCTCAGGTTTAGTAATGCTAGAGGTTTACTAATTTTCTTAATTGTTTAAGAGTGCTCTTTTGGGTTCATTGATTTTTCTCTATTACATTTCTGTCATTTTAATTCATTGGAATATCTGGACACTAACACAACTGGGTACTTTTTATTGCATCTAATAATAATAGTAATAGTTATTAATATTAGTAATTAATTGCATATAATAATTAATAGTTACCAGCCACACAGACTCAGGAAGACCCACTGGTTGGGCCCAACAAGACACAATAACACCCTTCTCTATTCAGAGTCCTTTGGGCGATGAGGGAATAGGTCTTCTCTTTCACAGCTCTGGTAGGAGGTCCATGACAGTACTTAGACCGAGGAGAGCCACATCTGGGCCTAGCTGTTTGTTTGTGGAAGAGGAAGGAGGTGGTGGAGGTAGATAAGCAGGCCAAGCCTCATTACAATCTCTTGAGTGTGACCTTGAAGATACTGTTGCAAATGGCTGAAGTGTTGCAGATTCAGGTCAGTGGCTGGAAGAAAGGCAAAACAAGCCCCAAACAAGTCTGAAACCCAGCAGAGCAGACATTAAATCTTAAAGCTCCAAAATGATCTCTTTTGACTCCAAGTCCTGCATCCTGGGCAGAATGGAAGGTTTGGGCCCCCAAAGCCTCAAGCAGCCTTGCCTCCTTGGCTCTACTATGAACAGCTCAGTGGGCGGCCCTGGTGCCTAAGGTTTTTCCAGGTCAGTGTTGTACGTTACCAATGGCCCTGTAGGACTGGGGTCCTGGTGGTGTCCCCATTCCCATGACTCTACCAAGCATTGCCTTAGTGGGGGCTCTCTGTGGGGGATCCAACTCCATATTTCTACTTGGCATTGCTCTAGTAGAAGCCTTCTGTAGTGGCTCTGCCCCTGCAGCAGGTCTCTGCCTGGTCCCCCAGGATTTTCAGTACATCCTCTGAAATTTGAGTAGAGGCTGCCATGCCTCCACCATTCTTGCTTTCTGCTGGCCTGCAGACTTGCCAGGGCATGGACCCCACCAAGGTTTCCAGCTTGTGCTTTCCAGAACTGTGGCACAAACCATACTTGGGGACACTTGAGGCAAGGAATGCTCTAGCCAGAGAAGCACGCAGGATGCAGGAAACAGCTTCCTTAGGTGGCACCTGTCTATGATTTGGTTCTCCTAGGCCTGAATGTCTGTGATGGGAGGGGTGGCAATGGAAACTTCTGAAATGGCTTCGGGGCCTTTCTCTCATTATCTTGGCTGTTAGTACCTGGCTGTCTTGCTAATGTCTTTTGCAACCAATCAATCTGCTCCTCGCTTGCATTTTCTCCTGAAAATGCTCTTTCATTCTTTACCACAGGGCCAGACCTGCAAATTTTCCAAATCTTTATGTTCTGCTTCCCTTTTAATTATAAATTCTGGCTTTAGGTCATGCGCTGCCACCATGACTGAGTGTAGGCTGTTACAAGTTGCCATGTAGTTGTCTGAGTGCTTTGCTGCTCAGAAATTTCTTCTGCCATATATTCTGGTTCACAACTCTTAAGTTCCACCTTCCACAAAGTCCAAAGGCTTGGGGACAATGCAGACAAGTTCCTTACTGTGATGTAGCAATGGTGATCTTTTGTCCAGTTCCCAATAAGTTCCTCATTTCTGAGACCTCATCAGCATGCCCTTTATTGTTCACAGTTGTATCTTCACTCTGGTCACAACCATTTAACCAATCTCTAAGAAGTTCCAAACTTTCTCTCATTTTTTTGCCTTCTGAGTTCTCCAAAACTCCTCCAAATACACAAATATTAGGCCTTTTGCTTGTGTCCCAAAGTCCTTGAGGATTTGTTTATCTTGTTTTTCAACTGTTTTCTTCTCTGTTTCTCATATTGGATAATTTCTAATGACCTGGTCATCTTCAACTTTTCTGACTGCTGCCTTTGCTACCATCATTTTGTTTTTGAGCAAATTCTATTTTTTAAAATTTTTATGTTATTGTATCTTTTAGTCCTAAAATTTCCATTTTTTTTTATATCTTCTGTTTCTTTGTTGAATCTTTCTGTCTTTCCATTCATCTTATGAGTTTCTAAGTTGCTTGTGGAATCATTTCTGTATTAGCTGTTTTAAAACCTTTGCCAGATAATTCAAATATCTGTATTATGCTCCCCATGGCACCAGTGTATGATCAAGCAGGTAGGCCTCGCTGCTGCTGGACACCACTTGTGGAATCATTTCTGTATTAGCTGTTTTAAAACCTTTGCCAGATAATTCAAATATCTGTGTTATGCTCCCCATGGCACCAGTGTATGATCAAGCAGGTAGGCCTCGCTGCTGCTGGACACCATTCCCAGCCTGGCTGAGTGCGTTCCAACCAGAGAGATGCCCTGCTAGAGACGCCTGAGATCTGTGGAGACCACGTGCCCTGCAGAGCCAGCACATGACCGAGCAGGTAGGCCTTGCTACCACTGGACCCCATCCCCAGCCCGGCCGAGTGTGCACTGACCAGCGAGGCATCCCCCTGGAGAGGCCTGAATTCCATGAAGACCATGCAGCCCATGGCACCAGTGCACAATCTAGCAGAAAGTCCTCACCACTGCCAGACCCCATCCCCAGCCTGGCCGAGTAGAGTGCACACTGACCAGAGAGGCACCACCCTGGAGAGGCTCAAGAACCGAGGCAGCTGTGACAAATTGGCAGCTTCAGCAGCATCCTAGCCAGACAATAGTGTAGAACCAGTAGACCATGAAATCCCTTGCCACAATGACTAAAAATCAAAGGAAAGATAGCAGAAATATGAAAATTCAAGAAAGCACACTACCAAAGGGTGATAACGCTCAAGCTCTAGATCCCATAGAACGAGAAGTCTTGAAATGTCTGATAAGGAATTTAGAGTGATAATCCTAAGGGAATTAAATAAGATACAAGAAAACTCAGCTAGACAACACAATGGAATGAGGAAAAGCATACAGGACTTGAAAGAAGAAATGTACAAGGAAATCAATGCCCTGGAAAAGAATGTAGCAGAACTTGCTGAGCTGAAGAATTCATTCAATGAAATAAAAAACAACAGAGACTATAACCAGGAGGCTTGCAAAAGAAGAAGAGAGAACTTCTGATCTTGAAGATGGGCTGTTTGAAATAACACAGGCAGACAAAAAAAAAAAGTAAAAGAAAAAAGAATTAAAAACATCGAAGAAAATATAAGAATATATCAGACAACCTTAAGCACGCAAATGTCCGAGTCATGGGTATTCCAGAAGGGGAGAAAAAAGGAGATTGTGTTGAAAACATATTCAACAAAATAGTGGAAGAAAACTTCCCAGGTATAGGTAAAGACACAGATCTTCAGACTCAGGAAGCTCAAAGATCCCAAAAGGTATTCAACCCAAAAAATCTTCTCCAAGACATGCAATAGTCAAATTGGCAAAACTCAAAGACAAAGAGAGAATCTTAAAAGCTGCAAGAGAGAAGCATCAAATTACCTACAAGGGATCCCCAATCAGACTAAAATCAGACTTTTTATCACAAACCTCCAAATCCAGAAAGGAATGGGATGATATATTCAAAATACTAAAAGACAGAGATTGCCAGCCAAGAATACCCTACCCCACAAGGATATCCTTCCAAAATGAAGGGCAAATAGTAAGTTTCTCAGACAAACAAAAACTTCAGGAGTTCACTACCACACAATCACCCTTACAAGAAATTCTCAAGGGAATACTGGGGTTGGTACCTGAAAAATAACTACCACTGCCATAAAAACTCAAGAAAAATCAAAACCCACTACTAAAATAAAAATGCCAACAATGAAGAGAAAAAAATAGTTTATTTACAACTCAAGGAACCAACAAATACAGAAGACAAACAGAAAATCAGGAAGAAAGGAACAAAAGACACTTAAGACATCCACACAAAAGTCAATAAAATGCTAGGAGTAAATCAACACTTTTTAATAACAACACTTAATGTAAAATGATTAAATTCCCCAATCAAAGGACACAGACTGGCTGTCTGGATTAAAAAGGAGGACCCAACTATATGCTGCCTACAAGAGACACACCTCACCTATAAAGACTCATATAGACTAAGAGTGAAAGGATGGAAAAAGATTGACCATGCAAATAGAAATGAAAAATGAGCTGGAGTAGCTATTCTTATATCACATAAAATAGACTTTAAACTAAAAACCATAAAAAGAGATGAGGGCTACTACATAATGATAAAGGGATTCATCCATCAAGAAGATATAACAATCATAAATATATATGCACCCAATGTCAGAACACCCAGATTTATAAAACAAACTCTACTAGACCTAAAGAAGGAAATAGACAGTAATACCATAATAGCGGGGGACCTCAACAACCTACCGTCAATATTGGACAGATCATCTAGGCAAAGAATCAGTAGAGAAACACAAGATCTAAACAACACTCTAGACCAATTGGACTTGGCAAATATCTACATTACATTCCACCCAACACCTCAGAATATTCATTCTTCTCATCAGCACATGGATCATTCTTCAGGATAGATCACATGTTAGGTCACAAATCAATTCTCAACAAGTTAAAAAAATTGGAATTATCCCATGTATTTTTTTAGACCACAGTGGATTAAAATTAGAAATCAATAACAAATGAAATTCTGGAAACTATACAAACATATGGAAATTAAACAGCATTCTACTTAATGACAAATGGGCCCAAGAAGAAATCAAACAGTAAATCAAAAAATTTGTTGAAACTAATGAAAACAATGATACATCATACCAAAACTTGTGGGATACTGCAAAAGCAGCACTAAGGGGGAAGTTTATCGCATTAAATGCTTACTTCAGAAGAATGGAAAGATGGGAAGTGAACAACCTAATACTTCAGCTTGAAGAACTAGAAAAACAAGAACAATCCAAATGCTAAGTTAGCAGATGGAAAGAAATCATTAAGATCGGAGCAGAACTTAATAAAATTGAAACACCCAAAAATGATAGAAAAGATCAATAAATCAAAAAGTTGGCTTTTTGAAAAGATAAATAAAATTGACAAACCATTAGCACGGCTAACTAAAAAAAGGAGAGAGAAGATCCACATAACAAATATTAGAAATGAAAAAGGTGATATTACAACTGATACATCCGAAACACAAGAAACCATTAGAGACTACTATAAACAACTATATGCCAACAAATTAGAAAATCTGGAGGAAATGGATAAATTTCTGGACATGCACAAACTACCAAAACTGAGCCAAGAAGATGTAGAATATTTACACAGACCAATAACAATAAAAGAGATTGAAGCTGTTATCAGAAGGCTCCCAACAAAGAAAAGCCCAGGACCAGATGGATTCACAGCAGAATTCTACCAAACATTCAAAGAGAAATTGACACCAATTCTCTACAAACCACTCAGAAAGATTGGAATAGAGGCAATTCTCCTAAACTCATTCTATGAAGTAAACATCACCCTGATACCAAAACCAGATAAAGATACAACTAAGAAAGAAAACTATGGGCCAATATCCTTGATGAATTTAGACAGAAAAATCCTCAATGAAACACTAGCTAACTGAATACAGCAACACATATGCAAAATTAGACACCATGGTCAAGTGGGATTCATCCCAGGGATGCAAGGTTGGTTTAACATATGCAAATCAATAAATGTTGTACACAATATCAATAAAATGAAACATAAAGACCATATGATCATCTCTATAGATGCTAAAAAAGCATTTGATAAAGTTCAACATTCATTCATGACGAAGACCCTCTATAAGTTAGGTATAGATGGAAAGTATCTCAACATAATTAAAGCCATATATGATAAACCCACTGCCAATATAATCCTAAATGGGAAAAGCTGAAAGCTTTTCCTTTAAGAACAGGAACTAGACAAGGATGCCCACTCACGCCACTCGTATTCAGCAGAGTGTTGGATAGTAGCCAGAGCAATCAGAGAAGAGAAGGAAATAAAGGGCATCCAGATTGGAAAAGATGAAGTCAAACTGTCCCTCTTTGTAGATGACGTGATCCTATAACCAACAGTCTGAAGCCTCTACAAAAAAAAACTCTTGGAGTTGTTAAATGATTTCAGCAAAGTTGCAGGATACAAAATCAACATACAAAAATCAGTAGCATTTCTATTCTCCAATAGTGAACATGCAGAAAGAGAAATCAAGAAAGTTTGCCAATTTACAATATCCACCAAAAAAATAAAATACTTAGGAATAGAGTTAACCAAGGATGTGAAAAATCTCTATAATGAGAACTACAAACTATTGCTGAGAGAAAAATAAAAGAGGACACAAGAAGATGGAAAGATATCCCATGCTCTTGGATTGGAAGAATCAACATAGTGAAAATGACCATACTACCCAAAGTGATATACAAATTCAATACAATCCCCATCAAAATTCCAATGACATTTTTCTCAGAAATGAAAAAAACTATCCAGACGTTTATATGGAATAACAAAAGACAACGCATAGCGAAAGCAATTCTGAGCCAAAAAAATAAAGCTGGAGGCATAACACTACCTGACTGTAAACTATACTACAAAGCTATAATAACCAAAACAGCATGGTACTGGCATAAAAACAGATGCACTGATCAATGGAAAAGAATAGAAAATCCAGAAATCAACCCACACACCTACAGCCATCTAATCTTTAACAAAGGCACCAAGCCTGTGTGCTGTGGAAGAGACTGTCTCTTCAGCAAATGGTGCTGGGATAACTGAATATCCATATGCAGAATAATGTAACTAGACCCATTCCTCTCACCATATACTAAAATCAACTCAAAATGGATTAAAGAATTAAATATACACCCTGAAACAATAAAACTTCTTAAAGAAAACTTAGGAAAAACACTTCAGGAAGTAGCACAGGGCACAGACTTCATGAATATCACCCCAAAAGCATGGGCAACCTAAGGAAAAATAAACAAATGGGATTATATCAAATTAAAAGCTTCTGCACAGCAGAATAAACAATTAACAGAGTTAAAAGACAACCAACAAAGTGGGAGAAAATATTTGCAAAATATGCATCTGACAAAGGATTAATATCCAGAATATACAAGGAACTGAAACAACTTTACGACAAGAAACAAGTAACCCAATTAAAAAATTGGCAAAAGAGCTAAATAGGCATTTCTCAAAGGAAGATATATGAATGACCAACAAACATATGAAAAAATAATCAACATCACTCAG
>NW_007731136.1:78046-81892 GCF_000696425.1 Galeopterus variegatus | reverse complement strand
GATCAATGAATCCAAAAGTTGGTTTTTTGAAAAGATAAATAAAATTGACAAACCACTAGCACGGCTAACTAAAAAAAGGAGAGAGAAGATCCACATAACAAATATTAGAAATGAAAAAGGTGATATTACAACTGATACATCCGAAACACAAGAAACCATTAGAGACTACTATAAACAACTATATGCCAACAAATTAGAAAATCTGGAGGAAATGGATAAATTTCTGGACATGCACAAACTACCAAAACTGAGCCAAGAAGATGTAGAATATTTACACAGACCAATAACAATAAAAGAGATTGAAGCTGTTATCAGAAGGCTCCCAACAAAGAAAAGCCCAGGACCAGATGGATTCACAGCAGAATTCTACCAAACATTCAAAGAGAAATTGACACCAATTCTCTACAAACCACTCAGAAAGATTGGAATAGAGGCAATTCTCCTAAACTCATTCTATGAAGTAAACATCACCCTGATACCAAAACCAGATAAAGATACAACTAAGAAAGAAAACTATGGGCCAATATCCTTGATGAATTTAGACAGAAAAATCCTCAATGAAACACTAGCTAACTGAATACAGCAACACATATGCAAAATTAGACACCATGGTCAAGTGGGATTCATCCCAGGGATGCAAGGTTGGTTTAACATATGCAAATCAATAAATGTTGTACACAATATCAATAAAATGAAACATAAAGACCATATGATCATCTCTATAGATGCTAAAAAAGCATTTGATAAAGTTCAACATTCATTCATGACGAAGACCCTCTATAAGTTAGGTATAGATGGAAAGTATCTCAACATAATTAAAGCCATATATGATAAACCCACTGCCAATATAATCCTAAATGGGAAAAGCTGAAAGCTTTTCCTTTAAGAACAGGAACTAGACAAGGATGCCCACTCACGCCACTCGTATTCAGCAGAGTGTTGGATAGTAGCCAGAGCAATCAGAGAAGAGAAGGAAATAAAGGGCATCCAGATTGGAAAAGATGAAGTCAAACTGTCCCTCTTTGTAGATGACGTGATCCTATAACCAACAGTCTGAAGCCTCTACAAAAAAAAACTCTTGGAGTTGTTAAATGATTTCAGCAAAGTTGCAGGATACAAAATCAACATACAAAAATCAGTAGCATTTCTATTCTCCAATAGTGAACATGCAGAAAGAGAAATCAAGAAAGTTTGCCAATTTACAATATCCACCAAAAAAATAAAATACTTAGGAATAGAGTTAACCAAGGATGTGAAAAATCTCTATAATGAGAACTACAAACTATTGCTGAGAGAAAAATAAAAGAGGACACAAGAAGATGGAAAGATATCCCATGCTCTTGGATTGGAAGAATCAACATAGGGAAAATGACCATACTACCCAAAGTGATATACAAATTCAATACAATCCCCATCAAAATTCCAATGACATTTTTCTCAGAAATGAAAAAAACTATCCAGACGTTTATATGGAATAACAAAAGACAACGCATAGCGAAAGCAATTCTGAGCCAAAAAAATAAAGCTGGAGGCATAACACTACCTGACTGTAAACTATACTACAAAGCTATAATAACCAAAACAGCATGGTACTGGCATAAAAACAGATGCACTGATCAATGGAAAAGAATAGAAAATCCAGAAATCAACCCACACACCTACAGCCATCTAATCTTTAACAAAGGCACCAAGCCTGTGTGCTGTGGAAGAGACTGTCTCTTCAGCAAATGGTGCTGGGATAACTGAATATCCATATGCAGAATAATGTAACTAGACCCATTCCTCTCACCATATACTAAAATCAACTCAAAATGGATTAAAGAATTAAATATACACCCTGAAACAATAAAACTTCTTAAAGAAAACTTAGGAAAAACACTTCAGGAAGTAGCACAGGGCACAGACTTCATGAATATCACCCCAAAAGCATGGGCAACCTAAGGAAAAATAAACAAATGGGATTATATCAAATTAAAAGCTTCTGCACAGCAGAATAAACAATTAACAGAGTTAAAAGACAACCAACAAAGTGGGAGAAAATATTTGCAAAATATGCATCTGACAAAGGATCAATATCCAGAATATAGAAGGAACTGAAACAACTTTACGACAAGAAACAAGTAACCCAATTAAAAAATTGGCAAAAGAGCTAAATAGGCATTTCTCAAAGGAAGATATATGAATGACCAACAAACATATGAAAAAATAATCAACATCACTCAGCATTTGGGAAATGCAAATCAAAACCTTACTGAGATACCATCTCACCCCAGTTAGGATGGTTAATATCCAAAAGACTGTGAATGATAAATGCTGATGAGGTTGCAAAGAAAAAGGAACTGTCATACATTGTTGGTGGGACTGCAAAATGGTGCAGCCTCTATGGAAAATGGTATGGAGGTTTCTCAAACAATTGCAGATAGATCTACCATATGACCCAGGTATCCCACTGATGGGAATATACCCAGAGGAATGGAAATCATCAAATTGAATCCCCAATGTTCATTGCAGCACTATTTGCAGTAGTTAAGAGTTGGAACCAGCCCAAATGTCCATCATCAAATGAGTGGGTATGAAAACTGTGGTATTATCTACACAATGGAATACTACTCAGCTATAAAAAAAGAATGAAATACTGCCATTTGCAACAACATGGATGAACCAAGAGAGAATTATATTACGTGAAACAAGTCAGGCACAGAAAGAGAAATATCACATGTTCTCACTTATCTGTGGGAGCTAAAAATAAATAAATAAATACACAAATAACCTGGGGGGGTGGGGGAGGGAAGAAGACACAACAATTACAATTCCTTGAAGTTGATACAACAAGGGAACAGATAGGAGGTTGTTGGGAGTGAGGGGGGAGATGGTGGAGGGAGGGAGGTTTCGGTAATTGGCCACAATAATCAACCACATTGTATATTGACAAAATAAAATAAAGTTTAAAAAAAAACACAAACAAAAAAACCCAAATATCTGTTATTTTGGTATTAGTGTTTATTGATTTTTTCTCCACATGAGGTCATTGTTTTTTGTTCTTCATATGCTATGTAATTTTGAATCATATCAAGGATATATTTATTGATGGAATACAATATATCAGTATAAATTAGAATATTTATTAATTCAACATAGATTAAACTTAAAGAAAAAATAGTGCTTAAAGAGCATATTATAAGCATGTTATAGAAGAGTATGATGTAAAAGGAATATCCAGGGCTCATCTATGTTGCTGGCATTGTCTTAAATCTTGGGTTGGGTGGTAATAATTTATTTTTGTTCTATAAGTTATGCCTTCTTATACATGTGTTTGTAAAATGCTTCCACATATGTGTTTGATTTAAAGTAAGAAAAAAAGTCATCCATGCATTCAGAAATGTCTGTTTGGAGTTCAGGAATAAGGATAACTTAAAGTTAGCCTCAGAATGGTGATAATAAAAGGCATGTGAACAAAATAATTTACCTGAGGAAAGAGTACTAAAAATAATTAAACGGTACCTGAGGAAATCTGTAGAAACAACCCCGCATAAGGTATGTGTGAATGCAAACGGTTAAGAAACAGAAATGGAAGAAGAGATACCAGCAACATGTGATATCATGAAAACCATAGAAGGTGAGGACTCCATGAATGCATATTAACAAGGTCATTTCTCAAAGGAATATGAGGTATAGCTGAGACTTTGTTGTGAATTAACTGTATCAACTTGGGGAAAATACCTTAACCTCTATGATTCTCAGTTTTTTTTCACCTTAACATGTTGCAAAACATGATTTTCCATGCCACGTAAGGCTTGCGGATGGGCAAATAATATAGTTAATGGTATTATGAACTCCTCCAAAATT